>NW_026866383.1:0-133105 GCF_026571515.1 Ruditapes philippinarum
ACATATATGTAACCAGACTCTATACAAATCTTTCTCTTTTATTCAATCATACGTTACTGTAACATGTTTTTATACGAACAATGCATTTAACTTTAACAATCCATGCTTTTAGAACGGGCACTTTATATTCTTTTGTTGTTAAAACTTTAATTAGAAACAACACATTATTTCAGGCACGAACAGTCACCTGAGATGATCACAATCGACGTTCCGCAAGCTGGCCGGATAACTTTCTCACGTGATGGAATTCAAAGTCCCTCTAGAAATTCGTACACACAGCTGTGAGGGGAAAGTGGTTTAAAGCAACAACTCTAGCCATACATAGCCATACGGACGCCCTACACATCTAAAGGCTATGTCTGAACTTTATACCTAAAGTAAAAAGAGTTCACACAGTGTTTCAAGTGGATAAACATTTAAATATCCCGTAATCAATATTTGCAACTTAGAGTTTTTTCTTAAAAGTGGTAAATATCTGATATATTCAAAATCTTAAGATAATGCAGTTTCAGCATGAAAGGTATAAATTAATTACCCGAAATGTTTTTAGATTCTCTATTTTCACAAAGCAATCTTCTATATTTGTTCCACAGTCATACACATTGATGCCTCAGGAAATGAGTTTATGATGCATGCAAGCTGTAAAATATTGAATTTGAAACATCAATTATGTTTTACAGTATACAAGAAACAGGTCTTTTTCAAATCCGATATACAAAAAAAATACTGTAAAAGTTCTTTCTGGTTCTTTCGAGGCTTCTACAACATCGCCCACATGACCAATACACCGGACAGTGTCGATTGGGCACTTGAAAAAGGTGCAAACGGTGTAGAGATAGATTTGACCTTTGACAAAGCATCTGGATCCCCTAAGGTATTTAGACATAGTGCCACCGGAGAGGCATGTCACTGCACGTGCTTATGCCCTGCCGCTCTGTATGAGATATGCGGAACACAATACAGTGATGGTCATATGGCGAACAGTGTATATAACAGTCATATTCCAACAGTGTTTGTGCAAAGCTCTTGGATGATGTCAATAACATACCACCATGCAGGGCTGATGCAGGGCTGAATCAATGTTGAATTTTCTCGCAAAGAAGGCCAGCCTCTCTTTGATCATTATTGACTTGAAAAAGTGATGATATAGATACAACTAAAATGAAAACTGCGGGAGGAATGCTGGTCACTAATTTGCCCAAACATCTTTTTATAATAAAATATGTATGCAAATAAAATAAATTATGTATGCAAAAGTAAAAAAAAATGTACAACAAAAAGGACAACAAAAAATGATTAGCATACGCAAAAAAAACAACAAACAAAAAACAATGTGCAAAGTACTTTTATGCCATCCTACTATAGTCAGTTCTTACCGGTGTTTTTTGTGAACAAATTGTTAGTTTATCAAGTCTTAGCCCTGTTAACATTCTCCAACGGAATTGCACTACTGATCATGCGTAATTGTCATAATCTTTGAATGTACCACGTGATATAATGTTTAGTCACATAATAGTTATACATATGGCCAGGTGACAGTTCAAAAATAAGATTATGACTGGCAGGCTAACTACATCTAACTGCCGCTTTTATTATTAGATTTAGTAATGAAATGACGTAGAAAGTTTAAGCTCTGCGTTAGTGTTACATTAAAATAAAATTATTGTTTCACAAAAAAATGATATACCCGTACTTCTTTAATTTTATTATCTTTGTTTTTGGACACATATCAATCAAACCTAGCCGACAATAGTTGAATATTTGTTGTTTGTATAGAGCTATTATATAGAACATGTATAGTTATTACATTTGAATCATAGTTATGACGTTATGACGTTATGTTTCTACCATGCTGGACGACAGCATGTCACTATGCGTAGCTATTTCTTAACATATTATGATATGTTGTTATCATAGTTGATCATCCGAATAGTCTAAATTAATTTCATAACGTAGCCGATATCACAGAGATTTAACACACACTTTTTAGAGATATCATTTTCCAACACTGCTTTTAGCAAAATACAAAGCCTCTAAAAAGCTACTACAACATAATATTCGGTATTGATATAAATACTTGATTTGCAGAGTTTAAACTACTATGTTCAGTAAATGCAACGTCATATTGTATCAGCAAATCTGGTGTACTTGTCATAGATATAAATATGACGTTACAAGATTCTTAGATTTTGGTAAAAAATGAATAACCCAACATTTTCTCGGGTCTACCATTAAACCCTGATTGTTTTATTACATTGCAAAGTCGTTTTTCTTTTACAAAGGAAGTGTCTTTTTTACAGCCATATACAAGGAAAAAGAAACATATCGTCTTTTTATTTAAACTTCTACTATCATTATAATGCTTTTAAAGGATAATTTTATTTTCATAATAACTATGATTTCCGTTAAAATCCATTCCTTAAAATATATAATTTACCTGTAATAATAGTCAACTAGTATAACGTTTATATATACATATTCGAGAAATGAATATGCTTAAAACGTTAATGCTTTAAGATTGAAATAGCAAAAGAGAATTCGGGAAAGATTCGCCTCTCAGTTGCTAGTAAAAAATAAACACATTTTTAAATACTGTAACGATAATAGGCTCTATTTTTCATATTTTTAGTTAAAATTACATGTTATTTTGCACATTCAACATAATAAGTATACAAATAAATGCTTAATAAAAACGTCAACCTATTTCAATTATTAATAAGTTATTTTATCTGTTGCCTGTACCTGCCGAAAATATCCATTTACAAAAGATATATATCTTCTTTTTTTAACTATACTTAACAAAATGATGGGATATAATACAGTATTATGCTTATTATTTGATAACTAATTATTGCTGGAGATAACTGACATCGTTTGAAATACTTCTGAAATAATTGATGCCAGAAATTGATGAAGATGCGCCAATTATTTATTTCTAGTTGAGCCGATTTATTTAAGTACTAAATGAATTTCATTAGTGTTTCTCCTAGGTAAACCAAACCTAAGGGTATTATGTCGAAATATTGGCAAGAAATTATTTTTCGGAAAATGTGTAACGATTTTAAGAAACAACTAAAGAACCGAACGGATAAATAACGTACATTTTTTCCACAAAAATATCATTAAGGAAAGTAGTCTCAAAAACTGTAATATACTGCATTGTAAATGATTTTGGAAACGCATGCCTCTATTGTGTGTTACTGTGCGTGTTTTTTTACACGAAAATCAATTAAACAGGCTTCAATAGAATGAATTTATTTTATTTTAAGCAATTTCTCCGGGTAAGCAAACGTATTCAAAGTCCTTTAAATTTAAAACAGAGCTATCCAATTCGTTTATTTAACACTCAATAATAATTTCAAATTCAAAGCTACTCAAATATTTGATATTTAACTTACTATTCTATTAATATTTACTTTTAGAAATATAATTCTAAATGGATTAACGTTTAGTTGTTGTCTCCAACCAGTAGCCTCCTGGCATTAAATTGGTTCAAAATATGCGGGTTATGCAAACCAAGGTAAACCGGTACATTCGTACCCTCTGGCTATGGAATTTTTATTCACAATTCAATAATAAAAATATTTTGAAATTCATTTTGAGTTTTGGAGTATGATTTAAGAGCAGACTTCAGTAGCTGTCTCTCATCCAAACTCTTACATAGTCATGAAACAGTTAGCATTGCTTCATTAACCAATATTTTCTCCGCAGTTAGATATATCTCATAGACAACGATAATTACCACACACACTTTATTTCCTCTGTCTGTAGTTTTATTTATGTTGACAATCGGTGGAAATAGTAATATCACATATAAAAAACAGCTTGGTTCAACATATTCATTTTACCATAATAAATTTTTAATACATCGTACAGAAATTCAATAGAATATCATGATTCATATTATACACCAATTATCTCTAGAGTAATTATTGTTTTAGAGGGATAGACTGGGAAAGTTTACTTGTATTAATATTCCAAGCGGCACCTTTGTGACTTCCGATTTTACTTGCTGCACCTTTTTATAGACATGCTTTTCCTCAGACTTAATTACTTCATTGGAATTACACCCCTCTACGATTTCCTTTATTCCTGGGAAGCTGCTGGGAAGAATCTTTAGGGCTTTTGCTGCGTTACTTTGTTTCCGTCGATGCATATATTTTCTCTCTTTTTATTAACCGGGAAGAATGAAATTAATATGACGTTACACTAAAACAGTGCGGACATTTGGTTTTTTTTTCTCCATATATTGTAAGTAATAGCTATTTTGACGTATATTACGCATTATATAAACTAATTTCAAAACTATGTGCAATATGTGAACTACAGAAAGATTGATTAACATTCGTAGCTGCAATTAATCTAAAACAAGGTTATCTGATGCTCTTTATATTAATATCTTACATTCAATTAATCTTTTTATATTTCAACACGAATATAATCTAAGTGTTAAACCAGGTGGTCATGTGATATCGCCAGTAATTGTACATATTTATAATAAAAGCTATAATATTTACATCTTAAAGCCTGTTTTGTGTCCGGTTTAATTTAAAAAGAAATACTAATTTGCCTTTGAGCTGAGCAATCTTTGGCTTAATATTTGCGTTTTATTTTGTCTATTTCTCTGCATTATTAACTTTGTTACAGTGTTTTTTTGCATGGATACAAAATACCACTTTGATACTTGTTTTGCTTCTGATTGTGACATTTTAGTTTTGTGAACCTTTTTGATTTTAATATCAACTTCTTGAAGGCTCACTTCTTTACCATAGTTTTGTTTTGTTCAATAAATTGTATTGTCAGTTTCGTTAAGAAACCAAGTTTCTGTTTCAACTATTAACAGCAATAAAACTGTATTTATGACAATGAAATATTTATAATTTGTAACAAGCATGCAATGTAAGCCTAATTAACACGTTTAGAATTTTAACTAAGCCTTTATATGATATGAATGACACGGATCTGTAACACCAAGATGAATATTTAATGACGCATTACTAATGAATTGATTGAAGATGCATTCTTTGCAGATGATACATTTATCATATCTAAATTACATGAATATTTTATTCAAACAGTAGGAGTTAGGAATTAAGAACTTATTTTTTAACGTCTCCTTTAAGTCTGAGACAAGTACATTATCATTTTTTTCTTTAAAAAAATATTCTTAAAATTACTGGCAATTTTACAAGCTACATGGCATTTGCTTTTCCTGTCCCTACAAATAAATGTGTGAGATACTTACAAATATTTCTAGCTATTTAATGTTTTGCGAAATGTCACCATAAGAATACGACAGACTATATTCTTTGTTTCAAAGGAGGCACTTTGTTGCAGACTGTTTTAACTGGATCAAAATACGATATAAGCAAATAATTGCATAAAGGAAAGACGAAACAAAACGAAACAAAAGACTATCACCGTGTAATACCCCTATATATATATATATATATATATATATATATAAACAAAAATCTTCTTCTGACATCTTACATTCTTTGTATTTCTTCTCGAACATATTTATTCTACTTGTTCATACCTTTTTTCTATTAGAACAAAAGTCAAAGGATTTCATATCAGCTTGAAACTAAGTTGTAAAAGAATGTCATATCTGCTTTGATCTCCTTAGAAAGCACAAAAAGGTTATTTAACTAAAGATATCATAGTTAACCATTTATGAGTTTAAAGCTGAAAGAATGTTTAATTTAAAACGGAAGTTTTACCTTAATCGTAGATAAGTGTTTCGGACAAAGTGTGTATGAATTGGGATAAAGGGTGATCCCTCGGAAGCGAAAATCAAAACAAAATTACATGAACATTGCAGCTACGGTTTGACTGAGTCTGCACATGAGAGATAATGAAAAAGTACAACATCCCTTATGCCCTGTAGAACCGAATATTGCTTTACTCAATTTCCAACACTTAAACGTGCTGAATGACCAGGAAAATATATCAACACTGAATTGAAGCACGGGGCAACATTTTATCTATAGCATTTTACAGGTTTAAAACGTAACCGACACACATTTAAATGTGTTTTGTTTTTGTAATCTTTTTAGAAGAAGCTTAACTTATGACATCGTACATGTATAACCCATGATCATTTAAAAGCAAAGTATGTTGTCGTCTCTAACAATTAGGTCCTCTCATGTTGTTTAGCACAACAATACACATAGAAATGACATCACGTAAACTAATTAAATGCATTTTGCGATGCTGTTTGCTTTGATACTTTTCGTTCATTTTACGATACAGATGTATTTCATGCAACCGACCTAATGAAACTTAAGTTGATTCAAAATAAAAGTACAGTTTAAATTATGTGTTCATCAGAGCTTGTTATTCATGAAGCCATTTTAGCCGTGATGTGTCTTCCTTGACTAAATGTCATGACACGTTAATGGCCATGTCTTTCTTTGTTTGATACCAGAGTTGCCCTTTGAACCTTTTAACGTTTGTTCTAATAGTTTGCATGATCAAATATGCCCCTTCATGAATTGAACAAACTTAATGGATGGGTTGATTATCCTCTGGAATTGGACTATGAACGTTTGATAAAAAAGACAGACGAAAGGTTGCCAAACATTAATGCAGCAGTACATATTTGTTTTTAGTAAAACTAAAATGGTCGGTAACTGACATCTATGATGGCCTGTTACAATACATGTATGTTGTAGGTAATCAAGAAATGCATGAATTTAAAGCATATAGTTTACAAATTATACATGCTAAATAATAACGATTGGACTGCAGTTGTAAGTAATATATGCAAGTCATGTTTTTTCATATACTCTCTGAAAATCCAACATGTCAAATACAACAATTTATGGAGAAAATATGTCTAAAGTCATTTACATATCATTACTTTAATAAAAGGTAATGATTATAAATATAGGGATATAATATTAAATAAAGTCAATATGTTAAAGTGGTTAATAATGCAATTGCCAATGATTTATTTGAACATGCCTCTGTAGACATATGTTTGTAGAAGTTCAATTAGATAGTTTATAAAGTATTTGAACACATACTTTTAGAATCTGAAATTATCAATTGGATAGAAATAAACTTCATTATGACTGGCTTTTCTGTATATTATGCGAATATTGCAGCGAAACTATCATCAACTTCCGGGAATAGTTTAATAATCTTTGTCTTTTAAATAACTTAACTCTAATTATAAACAATGTGTATAAAATATTATGTCAAATTTTCTATATCTAATTTTGATCAGGAAATACGATCTTAGATATTTTAAATTTAGGTATAATAAGAAATTAGTTCCATGCTAAGCTTTTTTCAAATAAATAAACATAAGTGTTTACTGTTTCAAAAAACCAATGTTACAACAAAATATCATCTTATCTTATACAGTTGCAGCTGCTTGAAAACAAAAGTTTGAAAAATTACAATCTGAACGGGACATAAATTACTTACATAATTTTAAACCGTAAAGGAGAACGTTCACGTTCTGAGAAGTTCACAATTGAGAAGAGGATATAATTTGTTGGCATTTCTAGCTGAAATAAAAATATGACAAACATAATTAAACAAGGAAAGATGGCATTTAATTACCGCAACACAACCTATTAACACTGTACAATCGACAAGGAGCTCAGCAGGACACCAACCACAATCAGGTCAAGCACAGGCAGGGTATTATTATAATTCAAAATAAGTGATCTTAATAATAATAATAATAATAATAATAATATAGATGGTAATATTTACATATTTTTGTCTGACGAATCTCCTTTCTAAGAAGAATAATTATCTATGGACTTGTATTTTAACATTAACTTTTCATTATGAAATCCAAATAATCAAGAATCATCAATTTACCATGCAAAAATGAATATTATTTCAACAATTAGATTTGCGGATAATGTACTCTACCTCACTGTAAACAAATAACAGATTAGTGGTAAAAACAGCAAATTAGTGGTAAAAATGGTCCATACAGAAACGAAGCATTTTGATAGGTTCACTAAAACTAAATTTGATCTAGTGTAAAAAATTTAAAGCTAAATAATATATAAAATTGTAACTACGCAGATTATTTCATAATCATTATATCTTTGGTATTTGACATTTATATATTTACACAAAACCTTTGGTCTGATACCAATAAAATATGAGATATATATGATTATTTATTTTATTATTTTATTAAATATTAACTTACTTTCTTTAATATAGCAAAAAAGGCAGGAAGAATTGTAATTTACATGCCCAGTCTAGCAAACACAATTGCATTTGTATCTACAAAATATAACAATTTATCTCAAAATAATAACGGAATTTAAGATACTGTAGCAGTTGGCATTGTCTTTTTGTTTCTCATTACGTTTGTGTTGGCAACCGTTACCTAATTGAAAAATAATTACATTATGGAGAATGTATGCATAAAGTACAAGCTAGGTGGAATATTGTGAAAAAGGCGATACCGCCAGTGTGATAAAAAATGTATATATCTGTAAAAACAAAGTAATAGTAATAAAACAGGCATCATAAATCACAGATGTACATAGCTAATAGATAAGAAATCTAATATTCTTTTGTAATTCTATCTAACGTTCATACATCAGTGAATTTTCTTATCTAGAATTTCTAACATGGAGTGTTTTACTAGGCGATTATGCAATAAATTATTTTTTTTGAGTTTACATAATCAAAATGTTTCATGTAAGGAAAAATATTAATATGTTGAAAGCCTTATGACTTGATCTTCATTACACACTTTTCCGGCGTACAAACATTCTTAAATCTCATCTACCAATAACTTTTATAGTCAACGATGTGTAAGTTTACAACTGATATGGTAATTAAAATTCACTATATCACGAAATTTGTACATTAATCAAAGATCTTTGTCTCAGACATTTTTTTTTAATTTTGTAGAACTAATCTAGCAAATGACTTTATATCGTATTCTTTTGACTTGATCGTTTTTGTTTGACTTCGTTTTGATAATATGTATGAGTTTTAAAGATGTGTTGCAATCATTTACAGACATGTCTTTATAAGTTGACACATTATGTACGTTACACATCACGTATCGTTTACAAAAGATGATGAAATTCTTGTTACATTCTTACACTATATTAAATTAACAATACAAAGTTATTCGTATAATCGACCTTCCAATTTGTATGATTGAAGGCTATGATGTTGTTTTAACTACGGGTTCATCGTTCCTTGATTCATGTATCCCTGGGAACATTTTAACCGTTCTGTGTCCGTCTCTGACAAAATGTTAAGAGACATTTACGATTGTGTCTTCCTTAGTTTGATGCCATTGTTAACCTTTGAACCTTTTACCTCTGTACTTATATTTTGATAACATGATCTATTATCCATCTTCCTAATCCGAGTCAGCTTCAATGTTTAAGTATTTATCACCATTTAACATACATTAATTGTTGACAAAACGGACAGGAGAAAGAAAGCCATATATATCGAGAGCAGTCATTTGTTTTACAACTGGCTTGTATTGTAACATTATAACATATTTATGTGTATTGTATCGGAAAACACAATCATCTCGTTCTACATAGATCTTTGATTTATGTACAATCATTTATATATCATAGATTTAAATACTATAATATTAGTTATTAACTTACCCATTGTTTACTAATAGAAAAAACATTAATTCTTTAAAAGAATATCTTTCCCAATTTATCAAATAAAACAATTTATGGGGACAATATTTCTACGCTCATTTAAATAACATTGCTTTCATAGAATGTTCTGGTTATAAATATTGGTTATGCTATAACATTAAGCAATTCTTAAACTGTTTGCAATGCATCGTGTATCTCCATTAATGAATTTAAAAGACTATTACTAAATCAACTTGCGGTAAAAATTCTATAATAGATTTTGCAGTTGAGATACGTTTATGTGAATACAATCATGCATGTTCATTTGAAATAAAAAGTAAAAAACAAAAACACGAATAATATCAAATTGAATATTTACATTTCGTTAAGGTTTATTTTCAAAACTTTTTATATAATCACTCATATATTTGTATTCATATATATATATATACATAAAAATATTCGATGAAACTGGTATTATAAATATCATGTAATTATTATCGCTGATATGAAATACAGAAACGGCAGTAAATTAATTTTGAGTGTATTTATATTGTTTTAACTTTTCTTCTCTTCCATACTAATGATATATAATCCTACCTACATTGTTACTTTTCACGTACAAATACATGTTTAAATTATGGGTTTAGTTAAATATAAAGAACAAGGTGATACCAGAAATGCTGAAAAAATAAAATATGTATATAAAAGCAGGCATCATAAATCACAGCCGTACATAACTAATAAATAAGAAACCTAATATTATTTTGTAATATCTAACGTCTATACATCAGTGAATTTTCTTACCGAAAATAGCAAACATGGAGTGTCATACTAGGCGATTATGCAATCAATTTCTTTATGTACATAAATAAAATGTTTCATATAAGCAAAATCATTAAAATGTTGTACAACGATTTGCAAGTTTACAATGATATGCTGTTTAGTATAAATGTACGATATTTTTGCAACTGTACAAAGATCTTTGTGGCAGACAAATTTTGTAGAATGTGGTGTTACCTAGCAAAGAATGTATTAAATTCTTTTACTTTTTTTTACTTTGTTGAGATAATATGCATGATCTTTTTAAAAAAAAATGTGTAGCCATCACTAACAGACAGGTCTTTCTATGTTTTACATTAAAACGACACATTTTGCATATGTATCAAGTGTCATAAACAAACAAAAAATGAAATTCTTGTTGCATTCTTACTCTATATTCAAATAACAATACAAAGTTACTCGAACAATCGACCTTGCTATTTGTATGATGAATGATTCAAAGTCATGATGTTGTTCAAAGAGTTCATCGATCCTTGATACATGTATCCCTAGAAACATTTAAAGCTTTGTGTGTCCGTCTCTGACAAAATGTTAAGATGCATTTACGATTGTGACTTCCTTAGTTTGATGCCATTGTTGACCTTTGAACCTTTTAACTGTGTACTTAAAGTTAAACATGATCTACTAGTATCAGCTATCTTCCTATCCTGAGTCAGCTTCAATGGTAAGGCGTTTATTATCATTGAACATACATTAATTAGTGACAAAACGAGCAGGGAAAGGAAGCCATACATTACAAGAGCATTAGAGAATTGTTTAAAACATAAGAAGGTCAATTTTATTTTTACAACTGACTTGTATTGATGGTACATTATAACATATTGTGTCGGGAAACAAGATGATCACGTCCTTCTAATGTACAAATCGTCGCCTTATTTAAAAATGTCCTAACTCCATTTTTACCAAAAATGAGATAACTGCACATTTATTTTAGTGTTAGTTTGTTCTATCTCCAAAACAAAACATGTAAAGATTTACGTCATACTTTTGTAGATATGGCGTCTGTATTTTGTTCTATGTCCAATGGAAAGATTTGCTGTTAGCTTTTTTTCGTCGTATCTCAAACACATGTAACAATTTTAGGCTAATCTTTCGTGCCAACCAATCAAATTGAAAAATATGTCACGTGACCTGAAGGGGCCTGGCAATATAATTGCTCTAACTCCAGTGATAACCACAACAATCGTATCTAAATCAGCCAGCTAACTAGGAAAGTAACAGTTAAAAATATGATTTCTGAAGAATGTAAGTAACAATTTTAGCTTTTATGCGTTTTATAAGTGAATATATATTTTGCATTAGTATTTTTTTCATCGTATTATAATATTTTTATAGATGTATATATTTCTCCAAGTTTTACAATCACATAATTTCGGATAACCATATTCGGATATTCGTATGAACCATTTGAAACTATTTGGAGTAGTGAGCATTGTTGTTGTTTAATTGTTAATGCTATTATTTTGCCTATTTCAGGTCAGACTTACTAATATTACAAAACACTGTCCTTACAGAAATGTTGTCTCTTAGAACTTGTGACTTCAGTTAGCAGAACTTCCACAAAACTATGGAATTTTATATCCGTGTCGACATCAAGTCTGTGTAGAAATTTTGACTTGCCATCCGTTTCAGATAATTCATTGTTTCAAGTCTTAAAATAGTCACAAAAGATTTAGATATTTATCATTCCAATAGGATCGAAATACCACTGTCTTGTCCAAACATTAATTTAAAGTTTGCATGCGAGTTTCAGTGCTCTCCGGGTCATCAATGATTATATTTATTAGAGTTTTAGCAAGTTCATTGATTAAAGAATTTGTGAAATGTTTTTTTCTTCTTTTTTTTAAAGGTTCTACGTTGCTTTGACAAAATTTAGGTCATATGGCACACTTTTATATTGTCATTATCAAGAAAGGCCCAAGATGCAGATCACGTGAATTAATTAACACTTTGACATAGTAGTTTACAAAAATAAAGTGATTCAGTATCAGGGGTTCAACCACTCTTGCAGAATATGTCCTTTAGACTATAAAAATCTACTAAATTAATATTCTATAGTAAAATCATAAGTCTTAAAAAGTGCTAACTCAAAAAGTATCTACAATTTTAGCCTTACTTTGTCATATCTCCGCAAACTCATTTTTAGAGTATTTCTTTTATTTAAAAATAAACATTTTTGGTCTATCTCCAAATATTTTTTTTATTTTTTCAATTACTACAATTTATAAAGGTATATAACAAGGTGATTTCATCACTTGTTGACATAAATAATATCAATCAAGAAGTCCACACTGTTAGAAGTTACCAAATAAAAGTTACGAAGTCTTGAATCTTTAACCCCTTTTTCCCAAAAAACAGGAAATTGTAGATACATCATTTTTAAAATAGGGCAACGAAATGTAAAAATATTCGTAAATCAAAATACCATATTAGTTATAAACTTACACATCGTTGAGACAAAATATTTATTTTAAAAAAGTTTTCATAATAAAAAAATGACAACAACAAAAGCAACGGCAACAACAAAACATTTTTAAAAACCAAATTGTTAAAAAATATAGAAGCATGCGACTAAATTATACGTAATCTTTATTGAGATAGCTATAAAACAACACCAAAAAACAACATAAAAACATAGTAATGAATTTATTAATGTAACAGCTTGTAGTTTCCTTTTGTTGTTGCATTCCTACTTCCGTTGAATTCATTAATTTATTATCCGATTCGTCAGATATTAAACATACTACTTTTTACTCAATTGTTGTTTCTTACACTTTGATAGCAAATTTGTTTGCATAAAATGTACTGAATAAAAGAAAACAATATATAACACTATTTCATGTAAGTGAACCATGGACTTTTTTTAAGATACAGTATATTTACAAGCACATTAACACGCCCCTGTAGACAAAAAGGACACACATCGATGTGATCAAACATCTGTTACAATTAAGATGTATTTGAAAATAAATTTCACGAATATGCGGATATTAACTTGTTGAGAAGCTCCCTGGTGGCTTGAATTCCTATTTAATAGTCAGTTATACATGTACGTCATGTACAAAAATAAAACACCATTTTTGAAACAATTTTTAAGATGCGTATTCCCTAGAGAATGCAAATGAAATGAAAAAGTGAGTGATGTTACAAAACTTTAAGGCTTTAATTTTTCGGCAATTTATATTCGTATTTGTTATGCGTATATTAGACGGTGAAGTACTTTAAGCAGGACCAAATATATTCTCAACTTTGCGATACTGTTTCAATTCAGAAAAAAATAAATAATCTAATTTAATCACTCGTGTTTATATTTAAGATGCAGATGCATTTTTATGACAATTGTAAATCGAATCATATTTAAAGCAGCATGCATTTAGATGCATGCTAATTGTCACAGAAATTTTTGAAAATATATTCAAAAGTAAAATATTACGACAAATATATTGCGACGTAAGCAAAGAAACAAATTAACAAATCTTAATAATTTATTAGAATTACTAGATTTTTGTAAAGTTCTGATTTCCTGCTAATAATATACCACCCTATTTACATTGCTACTTTTTCTCGTACGTGTATAATATTATGAGTTTGTGGTTGCTTCTTATAACTAAGTTTTCTTTCCTAACAAAGATAAATCTAGTGTATAATTGTCTAAAATAATAAGGCATAGCCATTTCGTAAGAATTAAGTAAACCAAAAACAAAGAAACAAAAACATAAAACAGTTGTAACAACAAGTGGTGTTTGCTCAAGTAATATTCAGGTCAATACAGTAAGTACGTCCACTTTATCAGACAATCATATTTTGCTACATACTTATAGAATAATTTTTGTTTGTTAGAGATTGATATGCCTTAGCTGGTTCAGTAGATAGTTCTTAGCGTTAAGCCCCAATCAAGAATGTACCGTTTATTAATGATACCCCAGTAATTTCCTCTTAAACGTGTCTAATTTAGATTATGTTCATGGCAATAAGTGGCGTGTAATAGCTTTAACTAGACAAATTATACTAGAAACTAGGTTTTGAAATAAATAAGATAAAGCCAGATAATTATTTCATTGACAAAAATAAAACAATGCAAACGTTATTATAGCCTTATTGTGTACAAACCATTTATCATCCTTATGTTATGAATAAGAACAAATTGAACCATACATTTACAAATACAAATAACAACAGCAGCATCTATTTTAAATAAATGTTTCAACACAACATTTTAGCTATACCCCCAAAGTGGTTTAAAAAGTGATACACGTATTTTGTACGGTAAATATTGGAAGGATAAAGCATAGATAAGATATGCAAAATAAACATATTCACTTTAACCAGTTAATGGTTTTGTGACAGTTGATTATAAATTCTCATTTAAGGAAGAGCAATTTTAGTGAATATAATGTTTTTGTTATTTACATTTAAGTTATGCGTCTTAAAGACACGCCAAAAGAAAATGATATTGGCATAACTCTTGTTAGTTGGTTTATATGGGACAGGGATTTATTAACTTGGTCTTTAGGCATACTTAAGGACATTAAAGTGTCCAACATCTTATTATCCGCTGACTCCTTCATAAAGTTACAAAATCAAGTGTAAATTTTGTAGTGCAAAAACTTGTAATATTTCAAAAGCGTTATGAAAACGGCAAATATATGATATTTATAAAGAACATATCAATGACAGGACGATTGTGCCTAATATTCAATCATCTGTGCTATTATCACAAGTCTGTGTAAATAAACTTTCTCTTTTGTTTTCTTGACTTAAAGATACCATACAAAAATTGAATAAAATAGCCCTAAATATGGAATTATCATGTCACATCATCTTGTTATCAAACATGATATTTGATCCTAATAATTCCTCTTAATAACTAAATTGTGTTTACAAATATAGAAAAAATGGTTTTCGGAAAAGAAGATAGAACACTCGACGGATTCACAGCAAAGAAAGACAAAACATAACAATTGTCAATCTTGCTGAAATATGTTGAAAATGGAAATACTTTCGGAAATAGAAATGTTATAATCAAGAATCGAGTAACATACGATACGTATTTTGATGTTGAACATTTAATGCGCGTCCTTGAAAAAATGGTTGAAGTCGTTAACTCCAAATCAATTTCCCTTTCCCCGCTTTTCAGTGACGTCTTGCAGAATATTAAACAAATGCGTTGATGTTTTATATTTATATTATGGACAAGAAATACATATTTCAACATAATTAATTAGTCTTTTAAAAATTGTCAACTATTTTCAAATATTATAAAGAATGATTTTATACAATACCGTCTGTGACAGTAAATGCCTTCCCGCACCATACATGGCCAATTACCACTAAATTTGAAATAATTGTGTTTTAATACTTTGGGCCCTACTTTGTGTCGTAACCGTTTCTTAAATTGTTCTTTACAGAGTAAAATTAGCTTCTAAGTTATAACACAGAATGGATGTACGCCGGCTAATGCGATTTATGCTGATTTGCTAATGAAATAAATCGTCGATATTAAGCAGAGGCCTAAGGAATTTTAACAATCAAACCATTTGCCCTACCGATTTATTTCGTTGATAACATTTTAATTAACTCAATGACTACTTTTGTGTCCTTGATATAACACTTTTATCTGCTTATTTTAAGAAACTGAAAAGTTACAGTACAGAGAATTAACGCTCGTATAATTTATCTTTGAGAACAAACAAAATCATTAACTAATAGAATTAGGGATAAATATGTGGCGATACTGATTTGATTTTGCAGAAATTGAAAACAAAAAACACTGACAAACATTGATCACTTATTATTGAAAATAACAAATGCTTAAAATTTAGAATAACACACATATTTGTTTATCATAGAATAATTATCATCGATTCAAATCTATAATATAAAAACAGAGTCACTATTTGTTATCTAGATATATGTTACGCACTTGAAACGGTACTGTTAAGAACCAAAACATATATATGCCGCAATTTTGTCTCTATTTGTTACTAAAAACAGATTGATCTGATACAATATTTACACTTTTAAAATTCCAGTGTCGTGTAGGAAACATGCATAACAATGCATTGCATTTAGTTTATATAATAATAATAATATGCATGCAATTACATGCTAAATTTTAAACAAGAAAAGCCGATAAAAAGAGATCTGTCCATTTAGATGCATTGAAAACATCCATCCTAGAACCGTTCAATAATTTAATAAAAATAATAGGTTTTCCTTACAACAGAGAAACAAACAGACAACCCAAGTGATCTAACAGAAACAAAAAATCAAAACAAAACTAAGAATAAAACTTTCATATTTTTTTTGAAGGCCTTTTATCTTAAATATCATACTTTCCAAATGCCAGATAATTTATAGTCAATAACATTTGCTACAAACCATCAACGAAAAAAAATCTATTTATCATTCATTTTTTTATCTTAGATTCTTATTGCACTTTATGGAAAGTGTCTAACTTAAATGTGGCTTCTAATTAATTCAGACATTTGTGATAGAAGTACTTTTATATCAATTATATTATATTTTGTCTGGAAACAAATTATCGATCCAAAAATTGAATGGATTTCAGTTTATGTTTTTAACGGTTTTAGAATAGACCCATATCGAATGAAATAGCTATGTACGTTTTTTCTACCACACCAAACAATAACAATCGCGATTGCTTTTACTGGTCCACAACACGTCATTGTTACTGATTGTACGTAACTAATGTTTATTACATACAATGGCTGAATAAAAAAAATACCTGATTTTTTTGTCTCTTTGGTTAAACTTATATGATCAACTCCACGCTATATTTGACTGAAGGTTTGTCTTTAAATGTTAAGATATCATAATGGCAGGCACCGTTTATCCATGCGCGACCGTAAGAGGCGACTAAATGGATACGATTTACTGGAGACTATTCAATTCTAAGCTCCAGCAGGTGAGGTGGTTTTGATCCCTGGTATTGCTTAAAGTTTGTTAGTATCACCCGAGCTTAGCAAGAATCACCTTCATATGCCATAAACTATGTTCTCGCGCCGTAACACCAAACAAAACATTATCAAGATTATGGTATAGCAAGCAGCACTTAGAACGGGAACAGTCATATTGGTGCAGAAACATTTCTTGAACAATGAACAATCTATTTTATCTATTTTAACCTATAAAAACTATAATAACTGAATGATATTTGTTTTGTTTGGTTTGAATTCACACCTGCAATGTAAATGTCATAAACCACCGTTCAGTCTTCACAAGCGAATGAAGACCTCGGGAGTCTATTTATGCATTTTTCCCAGACATGAGGGGTGGTGATTATGGTGGAACCTTCCATGAGCCAACCTGATGGGGGTGTTTTTAGGCCGCGGTCAGATCGTAACATCGACATAGAATCAGATCCTTACTAGATATGCAAAATTCATAGCCAAATGTAGTGCCGTTCTTACATCCATCAGAATATGTTGCCAAAACGGTCACGATACTAAATGATGACTATAATTCCTTTTAAAGAGGATTGAAAAAAAATCAAGAAGAAAATGGGCGAAATAATTGTACAATGCAATAATTCTTTCTCACCCCCTACAGCGCGCATGCGTATTTGATTGAGTTGCATGCCATTTATTATGAGATAAACAGATTTGCACAGACAAGATAATTGACCACTTTTTGCATTGATTCGCAATTATCAGTTGTGATCGATATATCTGGTATAATCAAACTTACTGATCCGCTGTAATAATTACTTCTTGCTTACAAACCGTGCAGCTAGGCACATCTTAATCAACACAAGAAATGTTTTGCTCGTTTTCGGGTTGAATACTTAAGTGCAAAACATTATTGAAAGCTAGGACATTCTAAATGAATAAATCTATTTGAAAAATGATTGCCGTGTTGAGTTTTCTTTAGGGATACTGATATCTTTTTCTATTCCAATTATTCAAAAGTTAAAGAACCGCATCTGTTAATATGATAACCATTTTTCACATATTTTTTACAATTACCAATGACTTGTTGTCGAAATTACTTCCCTTATATGTCATTCACGGATATCTGTAGACGATGCCATTGTGATTTAACTCATTATCATCTTAGCAATGTCGACTCAGAGAAGCTTTTATCAGTTATGCCGTCTATTTTAACTGCCAGACTTGCACCGAGATGTTTTCTTTTAAGATCTATGTTTTTGATTTGTAATTTAAAAAATAATAGCACATTCTATTTTCCTGTAAAGCATATTTATTATTTATTGCCGATATTTCTAACAAAAAATATAATTTTCTTTGAAATGTATCCTGATGAAGGTCTTGAAAGACCGAAACCGGTAGATCCTAGAATAAACCAGTTATAAACCATCCTGATGTTTAATGTGTATTCTCTCCTTCCTTTGATTTACTTGTGTATACAAAAAATATAATTATTTGAATGCAAGTGCACAATACAATATATTAAATATAATTTCAGACATGTCAATTGGAATTAATAAACTGTCAATAAAAATGGTTGTAAACAATGATCAAAACTAAATGTAACTATATTTAGTATAATGAAATTCTTTAAAGATTACAGTCATGCTTATATGCATCACGTTTTCTTTAATTTATAAAAATAAAGTACAATGAATACATTATATAATTTTACATGCACAATCATTTGAAGAGACTAATCTATACCAGTTTAACAGTACCATTTAGGAATTTTAGTTATAATTTGATTGATTGTTTGCTACAGGGACTGTGTTAGTGAGAAAGTAAATTTTACCTACAATTTTATTATAACAAGAGCGAAAGTGTGTGTCATGCAAATGTGGAAGTTTGCGTTCCTAAAGAAATGAAAATTAGTTACATTATCAATATTGTCTAAAAACTGAAGCAATTATATTATCGATACAGTACTCATTTGAAATGATCGAATGGTAAGAATCTATTAAATAAAGTGAGCGTGTAAGCTATTTTATATCAAGTATCAAACGATAATGTTATAACATTCGTTTAAACACCTACATGAAACTCATTTACACTGCATTTGAATTTTAATATATAATTTAAACGTGTCTTTTAAACGATATCTTACATATAATTTTAATTATCTATAGACATTATATGAGGGTAATGTTTAAATATATGCCAATGAGAAAATCCAATGGCATTTCATTTTGTCCTAGTTCTTGTTTAGATGTAATTCCTGATGAAAACAATAATTGATTAGGCGTTTGGCTATTTATGTTACGAAATTGGCAACAAATGGTATAACAATAACCATCAATTATGATAATTTATAATGTCCATGAAGAATTTGTTTTAAAACATTTCTTGATGACACAATGTTTGTCCGACAAAAAAGAAATATTACAATATTGTTATATACCTATATGCCTTCTATATTTCGTTTATCTCGTTATGTTACTTTATGCTTAAAGAAGAAGTATACTAGCCTAAAATAACATTTTCATGTTTAAAAACATGGCATTTTAGTTACATTTTTTAAACTTTAACATTTTATATCAAATATTTTTAAAAAAAAGAAGACTAAGTGTGTTGTAATGGCCATCGATGTTTTAAAGAGTTTTTCCCCATTTAATTGCTTAAATAACCTTTACATTTATTTTTATGGTGTTTCCAAGACAACTATAATAATAAGGTTCAATAGTCATACAGATTCAACTATCTTAGTACATTATGTTGGTATACTTATGCACATACTTTTACATTGTAATTTTCAAAAAGTAAGATTATCAAAATCAATCAATGTTTCCTAGCAATTTATTCCTAATCATCCTGAATTTGAGTTCGAAACTAAATCCTAATGAACATTGTAGGGTAATGTTAACTAATGAAAAAGTCGATGAGGTACTTAAACATGTAGAAATACTGAAAATTGTCTAAAATGCTGTGGAGGTTTTTACTCAATCAGCATTAATTTTACAAATCATTTTAATGTCTTTTAAACTTAAAAAGAGTAAATTAATGTCAACTTGAAAATATCAAGCTGTACACGTTGCAGTTCCGAGCATTGCCTTTAACGTAAGATAATTATTTCATTGACAACAACTAAACCATGCAAAAAGTATTTTATTATTATGTACAAACACGTTATCATTCTTTCCGAACTAATATAAAAAATACAAAGACTATATAAGAAAAAGTGAAAAACATTATTGTTAGCACAGATGATCTTTATACACGAGACAATCAAAGGTTTATTACTTCCAAATTTGAGAATTATCATCAAAATAACGGCTGTATAGACAAATGCTTGAAAATCCATTTTCTGCACCCCGACCTTGACCAACTGACCCCTTAACTCAATCCAGAGGAAGAATGGGCAAAAGAGAAAACATCTATTTTTAGCGCTAGTGATCTTCAACTAAATGACTCCAAACTCATTCCAAGGAGGGGAGACAGCAGACATTACCATCCTACCAAATATGAAAAAAAATCACTAATAAAGGCTATAAAAACAAATGTGTAGAATGTGTACAGATAGAACTTGAGGTGTAATATGCTGGTTTAGAATAACCGCATTGATTACCAATTGAAAATGGCAATAACTAGAAAATATTGAAGCCATAGTTATGTAACATGCGCAGATCCTGTACTTTGTATTTATTAATAATTGTGTAAATTGTGAGGCAATTGGTACAAGTAAAACGTAAGATAAATCCAACTTGTCGGTTTAAGGACAGACATCCGGAAATTTCAATTAAATTGTTTAGCATCTGGAAAAAGGTTGCAACAGCCTCCTTCTGAGCACATCTGTTTTGTAATGTTAATCAGAGATTTTGATTATGAAGTCATTTGTTAAGGAAAATTTTAACATATATTCAAACAATGTCTTTATGCACATAATCAAAACATATATTCAACGTATCGGCATAGGTTAGCCTTGTATGAATAGACACTTCAATAAAGTTCGTCAGATGGCATACAAAATAATATAAATATTTAAGCCCAGGCGATCATTATACATATATAAGGACCACTCCTTTTCGATTAAAAACTACACAAAATGTTTATAAAGATCTTCTTAAGTTGTCTTTTATCTTCTGTACAATAAGGTTAATCTCACCTTGATGTCAAGCTTTATATATATATTTAACAAACAACAAAACATATTATATTTACAAGACATTCGTTTTTCTTATGATCATTTTTTATTGCACTTCATGGAAAATGACTGTCTTAAATATGGCTTCTAATTAATTCAGACATTTGTGATAGAAGAACCTTTATATCAATTATATTATATTCTGTCTGGAAACAAATTATCGATCAAATGCATATCAGTTTTAAATGAGCTCCAGAGATGTCTAAATAGCGTAAAAGATAAAATATACTAATAGATTAACTGTGGTACTTCAAACGCACATAAAAGCATTGAAACAGTTTAAACGAGATTCAAATTAAATTTTTAATCGAAATTTGCATTCCAATTTAATTAAAAACGTTTAACGCTTCCATGTTTGTTTCAATAATTAAATGATTATTCTGGAATAAAAGGTACAGCGAATGAAATGTTGAATATAAGTTTTTGGTATAGACCCATATCGAATGATATATAGATATCTAAAAATCATTTTAAATTCCGTTATGTCAACAATCTAAATTATCCTGGTTGTAATGAGGTAAGTAGCAGGTCTTTTTAACTAATTGGATCTTTGATAAACTCTATGTCTAGGTTGTATGTATATATCATAAATTACGTAATGTGTATAAGGAATATATTGGGTGATCTAAGTATTTTCTGCCACACCAAACACTAACAATGGCAGTTGCTATAACTGATTAATTAAACGTCATTGTAACTGACTATACGCAATATACGTTTATTTAGAAATTCCAAGAAGCTTTGTTATTTATATTTTTATTATAATCATTATTTTTAACTATAACTATAACATGCAATGGCTGAATTTGAGTGTAACACTAGGCGTTTATATAATCAATTTCTTCCTTGAGTTTACATAATAAAAATGCTTCATATATTAAACAGAATTTTAAAAATGTTGCAAGCCTTATTACTTGATCTTCGTTACAAAGTCTTCCTTACAAACGTTGATAGTCAACGATGAGCAAGTTTACAATGGTATGCTATTGATTATAAATTTACGATATTTTTACAATTGTACAAAGATCTATGTGGCAAAAAAAATTGTACATCGTCATTTTACCCAGAACACAATATAATAGTATTGTATTCTTGTTAACGTACGTATTCTATTTGACTTCGTTTAGATAATATGTATGATCTTTAAACATGTGCAGACATCACCTAAAGACAGGTCATAATATGTTTTACAGTAGAACGACACATTTTGCATAATTATGCACCACGTATCATAAATATGATAATGAATTTTTGTTGCATTCTTACACTATGTTTAATTAACAATACAAAGTTACTCGTACAATCGACCTTGCTATTTGTATATAATTAATGGTTCAAAGTTATAATTGTGTTTACAGGGTTCATAGATCCTTGATACATGTCTGTCTTGGAACATTTCACCCGTTATGTGTCAATCTCTGAGAAAATGATAAGAGACATTAACGATTTTGACCTTCTTAGTTTGATGCCATTGTTGACCTTTGAACCTTTTAACCTTTAAACATGATCTTTCATCCATCCTCATAATCTGAGTCAGCTTCAATGTTAAGGTGTTTATTATCATGGAACAGACATTAATTGTTGATACAATGGGCAGGATAAAGGAAGCCATATAATACGGGAGCAGTAGAAAATTGTTTAAGTCATAAGCAGGACACTTTTTTACAACTGGCTTCTATTCTTACATTATAACTTATAAATATTGTGAACGGAAACAAGATGATCACTTTCTACAACATTTGCCATACACAAAAATCTTTTGTTTGTAAAAAAAGTCGTAACTTTAAATAGCATATCAGTAATTAACTTTCACATCGTTGTGACAAAATATTTATTAAAAAAGAAGTTTTTTTATTATAAATAAAAAAAATGACAACAACATCAGCTATACCAAAAACAAAAGATTTATCTAAATTATACGCCATCTTTATTGAGGTAGCAATAAAAAACAAACAAAAAAAAAACAATAAAACACGTCAAGTATATAAGTAATAAAGTAATAAATAATGTAACAGCTTGTATTTTGTATACAATGTGCTGATTAAAAATATAAATAAATAACTTTGTTTTATCTAAGATCATCATGATATTTATATATACAAAATTAACGCAGTTGCATGCCCCTGTAGACTTAAAGGATAAAAGTCGGTGTTAAAATTGTATTGAAAATAAATTTCAAGAATATGCGGATATTAACTTAGTGAGAAGCTCCCGGATTGCTTGATTTTCTATTCAATATACTTATAGTTATACATGTACATAGCTAAAACACGAACTTTGAAGTATAATTGTTGAAACATTTTTTTAAGATGCATATTTCTCAAAGTTTGGCAATTGAATTAAAAACTGATCAATGTTACAAAACCTTCAGGCTATACATTTTCTACATACTATTTTAATATTTGTTTTACGTAGATTAGATGTATTAAAATAATTGATTTTTTTAGGCAAGACCAACTATATATTTATTATTAGATTTTGTTGTATTTAAGACAGATTTTACTAATTAAATTTGTTAACAATTTATTCAGTCAGGTTCATATATGCATGATGCAGATGCATTCTGATGACAAATGTAAATAGTACCATATTTAAAGCAGCGTGTATTTAGATTTGTGCTGATTTTTAGAAAATTATAAAAATATACTGAACAAAAGGAGAATATCAAGTTAAAGTTTGTTTTATCGGAAAGATAATCTTTTTCTGATTAGGTTTTACGTCATAACGACACAGGAAAGGTCATATGGCGACGTTCCAGCTTTACGTTCCAACGTTCCGTCAGCAAGCTGGAGCAAGTGGTTTGAAGTCAAATAACTTAACCTCGAGGCCCCTAAGGACATATAATCGTTCGCCCGGATAGATGAAGCTATTTTGACATTGTGATTGTTTTAAATAACACTATATCCCCGCTAAAACACAGAAAAAAACCAACAAATCTTAAGTTGATTATTTACTAGAATTACTAGATCGTAAAGTAACGTTTTGCTTTCCTGCAAATACTAGATCATCCTATTTACATTGCTACTTTTCTTGCTTATTCAGCTTTAAAAAAATTTCATTTCGTTTCAATCGTACTGGATTACCCCCCCCCCCCCCAAAAAAAAAAAATAAAATAAAAAAATAAAAAATCACTGGATTTGTTTTCATTTGATTGTTACATATTTTATTATTGTTTACTGGTTTCCTACCACTTTCCGGCCACAAATCGCACTTTTTAACAAATAAGATAAAACTCAGTCTACGGAGGGGTACAAAACTTTGACAGGACAAAGTTATGTACCTGTCCAGCATTGCCATATGTTTAATGTTGCATTTTCATTTTACTTTTAATTTTAATTTGAATATAGGCCTGAAATGTAACGCCTTTTTTCACCTTTATTAAAAAATTCATAGCAGTTTTCCGGACCTTTTTTATTTGAATATAATTCAGTACCATAGAGCAATATTAAAGTGATTTTATCGGACAAACAGAACTTCCCAACCTTTTCCGTGTTCTCTGCAAAAATATTTTCCGAAGTATTAATTTACCTAAAATGGGGTCTTAGTTATTGCGCATGGATATTCAAACTAGAATTCCCCACGTGTTGCTTATTTTTGAATGTCGCAAGTTCTCTTATGTAACTTTTAATAACAGGCAAAACTTCAAAACATATAAATCGTTGTACTATTTTAAATGCTATTTAGCATAGAAAAAAATGTTTCTCTGATTGATGAAGTAATGTGGATGCCTTACTTGTAAAAAAAGACTGTACTGGACGAAAATGATAAACGGCCGGAAAACTGCTAGGGGACGGAAACTGCTAGGAAACCAGTATACTGATAACAAATATTTTCATGTATGTTTACTAAAATGAGCCAAGTTTTTAAATTGACGGATTCTGAGTATTTCATAAAGCAAGCAAATGTTTAAAGAAAATTACCAAATTGATTGTTCAAGCATGGAACAACCGATTATTATCTGATTATCTTGTAAGATATATAAATGTTGCGGTTATTTTTAAACGTTACAGTATCGATATGTTATATCATAATAACATCATCCTACTACTTATTATGTTTTAGATTTACAAAACAAATCAGCTTCCGGTAAAAAACAAATCAACTTCCGTTAAAAATCATCTTCCTTCAGACTGATAGACGTCCAAGATAACACCAATTTATACAGTCAAATAGGTTTTCTATACAAAAACTGGAAAACTGTACTATATTATTACTTAATATAGTACTTTTGTTTAAAGCAAGAGATCCATATATAACGTATCCGGATTTAGTGATATTTAATATTACTGATATAGCATCCATATACATGTATTTATGATTCTACTTTATGATAACATAAAGATAAACCAATTTCAAACGATCTCTTTTTTTTCATTTGTGTGCTAATTACTTATTAAGAAAGGTATTTGTATTTGCTCTAGTAATATTAAAGTCAAGTATTTTACGTCCACTTTATCAGACATCGATTAAGGTGATTGATATCTTGCTACATACTTATAAAATAGTTATTGTTCGTCAGAAAATGATACGTCTTTTATTGTTCAGTAGATATTTCTAAGCTGTAAGCGCTGGTCAAGAAGGTACTGTTTATTAATGATATCCCCGGTTAAAGACTCTTGAACGTTTCTAATTGGGATTATTTGAAGACAATAAGTGGCGAGAGAAATTATACTAGAAACTAGGTTTTGAAATAAATAGGATAAAGCATGATAGCTATTTCATTGATAAATATAAAACAATGTAAACGTTATAATAGCCTTATTGTGTACAAACAATTTATCATCCTTATGTTATGAATTAGAGCAAGTTGAACCATAAATTACAAATATAAATAACAACAGCAGTTTTTCTTCATTAGAATAAATGTAGAAATGTTTCAACATTGTAGCTACAAACCAAGAATAGTTTTAAAAGTGATTCACGTATTTGAAACGGTAAATATTGGATGGATAACGTATAGTTAAGAGCTCTTTCTTTTCAAAATGCAAAATAATTTGTTTTACTTTAACCAGTTAATGATTTTGTGACTGTTGATTATAAAATCTCATTTTGTTATTTCCTTTTCAGTTATGCTTGTTAAAGTAACCCTTGTAATTGGCTAAGGGACAGGAATTTATTAACTTGGTATAAAGATAGTTAAGGGCATTAAAGTGTCCAATATCTTATAATCCGCTAACTCCTTCTCTAAGTTACAAAATCAAGAGTAAATTTTGTAGTACAAAAACATGTTATAAATATTTATATGGCATTATGAAAGCGGCAAATATATGTGATTTTTATAAAGAAAATATCAATGACAGGACGTTTGTGCCTAATATTCAATCATCTGTGCTATTATCACACGTGTGTATAAATAAACTTTCTGTTTTGTTTTCTTGACTTAAAGATGCCATACTAAAATTGAATAAAATAGCCTTAATATGGAATTATCTTGTCACATCATCTTGTAATCAAACATGATATTTGATCCTAATAATTCCTCTTAATTTCTAAATTGTTTACAAATATAGAAAAAATGTCTGTCAGAAAAGATAGAACGCTCGACTGATTCACATTCAAGAAAGACAAAACATTACAATTGTCAATCAAATCCGTGTTGAAAATGGAAATAATTTCGGAAATAAAAATTTTAGAATCAAGGATCGAGTCACATACGATACATATTTTGATGTTGAACATTTAATGGGCATCCTTGACAACATGGTTGAAGTCGTTAACTCCAAATCAATTTCCCTTTCCCCGCTGTTCAGTGACGTCTTGCAGAATATTAAACAAATGCTGCGATGTTTTATATTTATATTTTGGACAAGAAATACATATTTCAACATAATTAATTAGTCTTTTAAAAATTGTTAACTAGTTTCAAATATTATAAAGAATAATTTTATGCAATAAAATTATACAATACCGTCTGTGCCAGTTAATGCCTCCCCGCACCATACCTGGGAAATTACCACTAAATTTAAAATAATTGTGTTTTAATACTTTGGGCCCTTATTTGTATCGTAACCGTTTCTTAAATTGTTCTTTATGAAGTAAAATTAGCTTCTAGGTTATAGCACAGAATGGATGTACGCCGGCTAATGCGATTTATGCTGATTTGCTAATGAAATAAATCGTCGACATTAAGTAGAGGCCTAAGAAATGTTATCAATCAAACCATTTGCCCTACCGATTCATTTCGTTGATAACATTTTAATAAACTCAATGACTACTTTTGTGTCCTTGATATAACACTTTTATCTGCTTATTTTAAGTAACTGACAGTTAACAGTACAGAGAAATAACGCTCGTATAATTAATCTTTGAGAACAAACAAATTCATAAACTAAGAGAATTGGGGATAAATATGTGGCGATAATAATTTGATTTTGCAGAAATTGTAAACAAAAAACACTGACAAACATTGATCACGTATCAATGAAAATAACAAATGCTTAAAATTTAGAATAACACACATTATTTGTTTATCATAAAATAATTATCATCGTTTCAAATCTATAATATAAAAACAGAGTCACTATTTATTATATTGATTCTGATACTCACTTTAAACGGTACTTTTTGGAACCAAAACATTTATATGCCGCAATTTTGTCTCTATTTGTTACTAAATAAGATTCATCTGAAGCAATTTTTACACTTTTAAATTCCAGTGTCGTGAAGGAATCATGCATAACAATGCATTGTATATATTATATTTAAAAACAATATTATGCATTCAATTACATGCTCAATTCTAAACAAGAAAAGCTTATAAAATACCCATCTGTCCATTTAAATGCCAGCAACGACACAAATTCTAATAATCATTCGGGTTTTTTTTTTATTTTATAATTCTTATTGCACTTAATGGAAAGTGCATATGGCTTTTGATTAATTCAGACATTTGTTTAAATATGGCTTCTAATAATTCAGACATTCGTAATGGAAGCACTTTTATATAAATTACATTATATTCTGTCTGGAAACAAATTATCCTTCCGAAAATTAAATGAATATTAGTTATTTTTTCAAGATTTTGGTGGAGACCCATATCGTATGATATATAGATATCTAAAAATCAGTTTCAATTCCTGTATATCAAATAACTAAATAATCATGGTTGTAATGAGGTAAGTAGCATGTCCATTAAACTAATTGATTATGTTTTTTCTTGAATCGGATCTTTGATAAAATCTTTTGTTTAGATTGTATGTATATATGATACGTAATGTGTCTGTTCGAAGTATATAATGAATATATTGGATTAGCTATATATTTTCTTCCACACCAAACACTTACAATCGCAGTTGCTTTAACTGATCCACAAAACGTCATACGTAACTAATGTTTATTACACACCATGGCTGAATTTGAAAAAAAAGACTTGCTCAAATTTTGACTTTTTTGTTAAACTTTTGTGATTAGCTCCACGTTATATTTGACTGAAGGTTTGCCTTAAGTGTTAAGGTACCATAATTGCAGCCACCGTTTATGCACGCGTGACCGTAAGAGGCGACTAAATGGAAACGATTTACTGGAGACTATTCAATTCTAAGCTCCAGCAGATTAATTGGTTTTGATCCGTGGTATTGTTTAAAGTTTGTAAGAAACACCCGAGGTTAGCCAGAATCACCTTCATATGCCATAAACTATGTTGTGAACCGTAAATCCAAACAAAACATTATCAAGATTATGGAATAGCAAGCAGTTCTACGAACGGGAACAGTCATATTGGCACAGAAACATTTCTTGAACAATGAAAATCAATCTATTTTATCTATTTTAATCTATTAAAACTACAATAACTGAACGATATTTACTTTGTTTGGTTAAGATTCACATCAGCAATTTAAATGTCATAAAGCACCGTTCAATCTTTACAAGCGAATAAAGACCTCAGGAGTCTATTCATGCATTTTTTCCGGACATGCGGGGTGGTGATTGAGTTGGAACCTTCCACGATCTAACCGGATAGCGGTATTGTTACTCCGCGGTCAGATCGTTATATCGAAATAGAATCAGATCCTTAATAGACTTTCAAAATTCAAAGACAAATATAGTGTCATTCTTACATCTATACAAATATTTTGCAAAAACGGTCACGATACTAAATGATGACTATAATGTTTTGTAAAGAGGACTGAAAAAAAAAACAATCAAGAAGAAAATTGGCAAAATTATTTGATTGTTTAATGCAATTAATCTTTCTCGTCCCCTACAGCGCGCATACGTATTTGATTTAGTTGCATGCCATTTGTTATGAAATAAATATATTTGCACAGACAATATAAGTGACCACTTTTTGCATTGATTCGCAATTATCAGTTGTGATCGATATATCTGGTATTTAATTTATCAAACTAACTGATCCACTTTAATTATTTCTTCGTGTCTAGAAACCGTGCAGTTAGGCACATCTTAATCAACATAAAATTGCTTTGCTTGTTTTCGGGTAGAATACTTTCGGGTATAATTGCAGAAATTTATTGAAAACCAAGAAATTCAAAATGAATATATCTATTTGAAAAAAGAATGCACACATGATGCTAAATAAGCTGCATATCCCATTACTGCTCAAGTTAATAGGTACTTCTTTACAAAACTTGCCAGATCTTTAATGCTTTCATACCTTGTTTCCCTGTAGGTTAAAGAGTTTAAAAGCTAACATATTTTCGTCGTGTTTGTCATAGGAAAGTAATCATAAATAAACAATACTAGTATATGGTTTTTGTTTTCAATAATTAATCCGTAAACGCAAATTAGGTCTGGTATTAAGATCAAAGTGAAACATATTTCTCTTCTTTTACGTCAGTCATTCAATCACTTATAGCCCCGTTATCCTATCATTATATTCCTATAGTAACATGTATTGTCCAACAATTTTGACCTTGCACTTCATTTATTGTACAGGTCATTCGAATAAATACTGACCATGCAGTATTTATCGATTTATTTGCTGACTTCACTCGTCAGTGAGATGTGGTGTATTGGTATAAATGTCACACTACCGATATGAAGGTCTTTGGTTCGTCACGTTTACGGAATATATCGACTACGCGGTCAAATGCAAGAGTGCCAGGTCAATGTTGTTGGACAATACTAACCGTTCACAAGTGTATTCACAAACTGATATAATGCATCATTGCATTCCGTCACTGTTCAAACTTTGTGTATACGCATTAAAATATAATAATAAATTATCTTTGATAATATTATATTTTTTCCTAATAGTGATGTTGTATCTTCATACTGGTTGTTCATATGATTAATTTGAAATTGTTATGTAAAATGTTGTTCTTTATTAAATAGTAATTAATCTTTGATAATAAGTAAAGATCAATACCCTTTATAATTTTCTTGTAATTTGTTTACATGTTTTATGTTTAGGGAAACAGGAATGCATCATTGCATTCCGTCACTGTTTGCGCATTTCTTTAATTAATAATAAATTATCCATGATAATATTATATTGAATCCATGAAGCTACTAAATATTTGAACAAAGGGCCTGAGCTAGTTAATGATCGGCAAATCAGCCCTACATCATGTTCACTCGACATATATGTTTTATTTCAGCCTTATATATCATTAACCTAGCTCTTCTGATTTCTTCAGGTACTTCACATCACCAATCCTGCACAGGCTCAATCAAACCAAACCAGAAACATTTTTAATTTGCCGTGTTGAGCTTTCTTAAGGGATACAGTTTTTTCTGTATTTCAATTGATCAAAGATGAAAGAACCGCATCAGTTAATATAATAATAATAATATAGTTCATTTCATGTTGTTGCTTTTTTTGCATCACGTGGTTCTCAAAAACGAGTACAATGGATACATGTAATTTTACATTATGCACTAACTGTCTAAACTGCCTAATATATATCAGTTTAACAGTGCGATTTAGCATGTGAAGGTGTGCACCTGAGTATTTTCGTGTGGATATACAAAAGTATTTTTAGAGTTATTGCTCTTGACTTAGTAAAACTTTACAATTTTCTACTTGTGTTTCACGTAACTCAGATAGTTTTTGACCTAGAGTCATGCAACCTTACAGGAATGTTGTTTAGCATGTGATTGTGTGCACCTGGGGTTTCACGTGTGAATTTATCTTGTTTTGTCAGAGTTATTGCCCTTGACTTAATAAAAGATTTGCAATTTACAACTTGTGTCGCACGTAGCTCATAAAGTATTTGACCTAAGGTCATGGAACTTTACAGGAATGTTGATCTACATGTGTAGTTGTACATTTGAGTATTAGAGTTATTGTCCTTGACTTAGTAAAAATTTGCAATTTTCAACTTGTGTCACATGTAGCTCAAAAAGTATTTGACATAGGGTCATGAAACTTAACAGGAATGTTGATCAGCGTGTGAAGTATTGCATCTGGTGTTTTGCTTGTGAATTATTTAATATTTTTGTGAGAGTTATTGCCCTGGGCGAAGTGTAAATTTGCAATTTTCAAAATGTATTCAACAGAGAGTCATGAAACTTAACAGGAATGTTGGTCAGCATATGTACCTGTGCACCTTTGATTTCGCGCTTGGATTTATCCAGTATTTGTACAGTTATTATAAAACAGTTTCATTATGTTGTGTTATTTGTTTCTTGAGTGCTTTAGTAAGAATCAATCAATTTTGCAGGAATAATGATCAACATCACTGTGAAACTATGCACCATGGATTTTGCATGTGGATTTTTTCAGTTTTGTAAAGAGTTATTGCCCTTGACTCAGTACAAAATTGCAATTTTCAACTTGCTCATGCATAGCTGAAAAAGTATTTGACCTGTAGGCCTGAACGTTTACAAGAATGTTGGACAGCATGTGTACTTGTGTACCTTGGGGTTCTCTTGTGGATTTATTCAGTATTTATAAATTTCTTTCCCTTTACTTAGTAACATGTAGCCAAAACATATTTGACCTAGAGTCATAAGATTGACAAAACAGTAGAGTGTGGGGGCACGCGTGTCCTATGTGTCCTATTTCTAGTTAATATATAATTTACATGTGTTTTATAAAAGTTATCTTACAGGTTCTTTTAATTTTGTATAGAAATTATATGAGGGTTATGTTAATATATATGACAATAGAAATTCAAATGACATTTCCGTTTTCCAAGTTCTTTTATACATGTAATTCCTAGTAATTAAAGTCTTTTTTCTAATTATGTTACGGAATGTGTACTAAATGGCATAACAATAACAATCAAATTATGATCATGTACATGTATAATGCCCATGAAGTATTTGTTACGTGACCTTGCCCTAAAACATTTCTTGATGACACATCATTTGTTGTACAAAATAGAAACGGTACACTATTTAATCTGACTTCTTCTTTTCGTTCAACACGTTATGTTACTTCATGCTTAAGGAAAATGAGTATACTAAGCTAAAATAACATTTCCCTGTTTAAACGGCATTTAAGTTCATTTGTTAAACTTTCGCGTTTTATATCAAATACTCTAAGACTTATAAATAGACTGTGTTGTAATGGCCATAGATGTTTAAAAGAGTTTTTTCCCGTTAAATTGCTGTTTAAATAACCTTTACCTTTATTTCAATGGTTTTTCCAAGACAATTATAATAAGGTTCAATAGTCATACAGATTTACCTGTCTTACATTATGTTGGTATACTTATGCACATACTTTCATATTGTAATTTTTAAATAGTAAGATTATCAAAAACAATCTATGTTTTCCTAGCAATTTAATGCTAATCATCCTCAATTCAAACTGAATCCTAATGAACATTGTAGGGTAATCTTAACTAATGACAAAGTCGTTGTAGTACGGAAACATGTAGAAATACTCAAGTTTGTCTTTAATACTGTACAGGTTTGTTACTCAAAGTCAGCATTTATAAATCATTTTAATGTCTTTCAAAATGAAAAAAGTAAATTAATCTGATTTTTAAACTATCAGATAAAATTGTAAAAGCTGTAAAAGTTGCACTTCAGAACATTGTTTTCGTTTTGAAATTAACTTTGCAAACACTTGCCTCACTGTTTTTTATTATATTTGCACCTGAATGTTCACCACGGCAGATTAACAAATATTAAATAACGAAGGCTCACAGTTCCTTTTTCTATATTCTATTTAATTTTTTCTTCATGTCAGAACAAAACTTGTAAAAAGTACTGCGAGATGTTCCATGATAATGTGATTGAATTGTCCCTGCACGAAAAAGCTTACTATTCCTTTCATGTTGTAAATATTGCTAGTAAAACGTCTAGACATAACAGAAACGATCACTTAATGTGTTGGCTTCGTCTGAATAATGTTAATTTGACATTTCGTTAGAATAACATGGAATCATTTGCTAAACTCAACGAGACACAACTATGTAACCAATATATTGCCAAAATATTCTGTCCTGCAAGACGGTAATTAGAAAAGTCATTTATCTTCTGGTTCAAGTTATTGTATAAATTAATTGTATTAAATGGTGTAAGGAAGTAATACAAGTTCAAAGTCAGGACAAGACAATGTGATTGACTCAATTGTATGCTATTGAATAGTTAATAAACAACCAATAATTGCACCATTAATTCTGCTCTAAACTGCACATTATTTGAGTAATCATGCAAATGTTAATTAGTTTCCCAGACGCAAAAGTATCAAATTTTTATTTATAATCATTTGTTATATAAATTCTGTCCTTGCTTGTGTATAAAGAATATTCTTTTTAAGAATATAATTGTTTGTTTCAAGAATATGATAAATAGTATTGTTTATCAATATGGTTTCATTAAATTGCTATTAAAATCTAGGAGGGAAAACATTATTTTTTAACATATTTTATATTATTAATAGTTATTGACAATCTTATTAATTAACTACACACAATCTAAAACTGTTAAGTACTTACAAGGGCTGTTAGAAAAATACACGGAAATATTCTATTACTTTTTATATTAATAAGATAAAATATGCAACATTGTTACTTTGGAGAATTATGCTTATGATCCGATTAAAAAAATTACCATTTGCATTATTTTACATTCTACAGTATCTATGGTAAAGTAGGGTTACGTTGAGTGGAGCAACTTTCTTCTGGAAAATCAGTCCCACGCATCTAAAATCCACAACGTTTCGAAATATTCTACATTTCATGATACACATTTCTCCCATCTATGAATCCACTTGTCAAACAGGATCTGAACTGATCTTGGGCAATTTTACGAATCGTCCCTCGATCAACAATTGGCAAATCATTAAAGTCATCAAACCTCTTGTCACGCCACGCAGCTCTTATTCCAACGTTGATAATAGCCTGACTTCTTAAGCTTCTTGTTATAATTGACGGGTATCTCTAAGTATTAATAATCAATCGTCAAAGTAAGATCATTGTACAATGATGTTGGTTAAGTGCAACATACGCATATTTCAAATAAAACTTTTTGTATTTCATCATTTGTTTCTTTCATTTCAATCTCTACGAATGTTAGTACGCACCAACACGTGCAATTAAACCTTATCGTAATCCAGTGAAGGTTTCTCTACACCAACAACTTCATTTACTATCATATATATTCAGGAATGCCTCGATTCAAAACTGTTGGCAGGTTTAAGCGGATAATTCCTATGACCATAAAACATTTGTTTTCCTTTCTAGCGGCCGACCGCCGCACTGTAACAGCTCAGGAAACATACACGAGACTAAAGACATAAGTCACTTATTTTAACCGTAGGATGAGGGCGATTAATGCGATTTTGATAAATACGCGTTACTCCTTAGTACACACTAAGTAGCAAACAGACTCATTCACGCATTCAAAATATTAAAAGAACTAAACTACTTGAGCTTGATTACATTGCCACAAATGATAAAGAATCCAAATTTATCATATACCCGTGCCGCGTTTGTGACCATTAATAAGGTATTACATGGTCGTGCATATATTTTGGCATGACGTCATTTGCGTTATACAAACATTTAACTCGTTCAATAAATTCAGTATTGGATCTACACTCATTTAATATGTGCTATGATTTATAATATCATATTCATTGATACAATTGTATTTGGAACCTTAACCAGTTATTGAGATTTTTATTATCATCATAAACATTTGAGTTTTACCTAAATGATGGTTTGGCTTACTGTCATAGTACTTGACGACTTGTCTGTTTATATTTGCATATTACAATAAACTGTCATTAAAGCAAAAGTAAATTTATACAATTTTACAGTTAATTTTAAACGCTCTCATTTATAAGAAAATACCATTTTTTTTGCATTTTGATGAATCTGAAAAACTTGATTTAGAACTCTGATGTAGAGCACAAACTAATTAAAGGTAGATTAAATCAAAGACCCTACAATAGTGGGCATAATTTTAATTTTTTCTAAGGATAGTAATTATTTTATAAGTTGTAAGGCAAGTTTTGTGGCTCTTTAATTGAGCATATTTATAAAAGAAAATCAACATGTTAAGTCACATTTAACAACACATTCAGAAACACCTTATTGCTCGATCTTCGAGTGTCCATTAATTCAGTGACAGAAGTGGATTTTCTGTTTCTGGAACTAAATGTGTTTATGCCATGGGGTATTTGTAGGGACTGATTTAAAGTTAATATATGTTTATTTATAGACATTAAACCTTCCATTTCATGCATATTAAACGTGAATCGTTAATGGCGATTCTTCCCTATATTGCAGCTACCAAGACATATTCTTAAACGAATTGAACACAAGTTCTATATAAATACTACTTCAAGACTGTCTTTTTTGTCGTAATGTCCATTTTCACGGCCAAACTAACCAATTTATGCCAAATGCTTTCAAACAAACTCACCCGCTAATAGCCATTTGTATTTCCAATCAATACAAATAAATCTGTCAGTTTCTCTCAAAATGCTGCGTTTAAGTGAAAATAACGGTGTATTTCTCATCAGCGAGAACTCATTTGCTTGTGACGAAACTATTTTAGAGCAATATTGCATCTTCTTCAAAAATGATGATAAATGTAATAGGCAATGATAAATTTTCATTTGGTTTCAGTTGCAAAAGAACGTTCGAACATTTTACATTTACTGTAAATGAACGCTTTCTATCTTGATAAAACCATTAACTATATTTGGGGACAAGTTTATACCAGTACTTACTAAGATGCGAACAGTGCAGACAAAAACTTAACGGATTTGCCTGATGATCACTGTGACTATTTAAATGCATAGGATACAAACCTATTTATCATTATGTAGCAGCAATCAGTTTTGTCCAAGAGGATGCTGATGAGTTCGGCATACATCGTTTACATTAAGACACATTGTTGTCCAGACACACCTTTTTATAAAGCAATGTAACAAATTATACGATTTCCTGCATTTAAGTCTTCATCATAGCTTGCAGAATAGAAAAGAATGATGTCGTAAGAATTCCACTATTTATACGTTAATGATAGAAACGGTTCTATTTTCATTAAGAAAAACGTAACGTGCAATTTTTTTATTCCATATAATAATGCATTCTAATCTGCATTATAACAACTCTTTATTACTCATTCAACAAATGCTTTATCGGTAGGAAATTGACAATTAATGGTAAAATAACCTCTTTTATACCCCTTAAAAATATTGGTTACGATAGATTAACATTAGTAAATTGCAGTTGCATAATGGAAGTTTCATAAGGTAATTCTAGCCTTTACTCAAAGCAAACCTGATACTCCATCAAGCCAACATCCATTTACATTTTCGACTATTCAATTTCCCCTTACACATGTATCAAAGTAATCATTTCAAAGTTGTTTTATTTGGTGGAACATTTAAATTGCATATACACAGAGTAAGAGATACAAGAAAGCCCAAAACGACAATATAAAAAGGAAATAGTGCAGGACAAGCGCTCGATCCCTCCAGCACATACGTAATCAAAATAAGTCATCATGGTAATGATCTACGCGTGATTTCAGAAACATGTACATTCTCGTTATCATGCAATCTTCAAAATGACACGATTTTAATATAATCAAAGCACTTCTATCAGTGTGTTTAGTTTTACGACGCACCAATACAGTTTAGGTTAATAAATATATGGCGACAGAAGGAACGATGGTTTTGGCTTACCTCGGGTGGTACAATTTTCAAAGTAACGCCAGGGGTTAAAGCTAACCAACCTGCTGGAACTAAGGAATGGATGGACTCGAAATACTCAGACCCATATAGTCGCCTCTTGCAATTGCGCAGGGACAAACGGTGGCTGCAATTATGATGCCTTAACCATTAAAAGCAATGCTTCAGTCACAAGGGAATCTGCCTGTGTCAGTGGTAGTAATCCATTATAATCATATTTATGCAAAAAAAGTAAATAAGTAACAGGTAACACTATTTTCTCAGTGGTTCAGTTTGCAGAACTACTCATGTCTGGTGTAATTTTGATGTTAAACGTGATTAAGGAGAGGTATAAAACATATTTTTATCACTCCATTTACAGAACCTCTGGAACAGATGTGTTTTTTAACATTAATCTATGGTATATTAGGCTTTATTAGATAAAAATGCTCTTACACACAATTACAAAGGTGACTGGTACATTTATCCATAGATGTGTTAATTGTTTTTACATCAATAAGGTAAAATCTTGGAGAATATATGGATAATATAAGATTAAATTAAATAGAATTGTTTAAAAAAATAACTTAATAAGAACATTTTATATTTAAAAAATACATATCAAGTAAAAAATTGTGTTAAGTAAATTGTCTTTTTTGGGGGGTGGGGGAGGGGGCGGAAATAATGATTATAAAAAAGAACGAATATTTTAAGACTTAGTATAAAAGAAGGCAAATATGTATGTCACAGACAACGTGTTTTAAAAGCCAATGCTTATTACTGTATGCAGATAGTGGACGTAAAAAAACGTTGAACTTCATAAATAGCTTTATATAATATTTAAACAGATGTATAAGGCTAAGTACAATACATGGATGTATGTGAATGTCGTTAGTTGGAAGTTCATATGGGTACTAGATAGATCAAGATTGATCAGATTGAAATGAAATAAATTATTGTAATATTAGATAAATCTAAAAATTCTTTTACAGTATTAAATTCGAATCGCTTAGCTCCATTTGGATCCCTTGTGTTGCATTAAGTTTGTAAAACCCGCTGTAAGCCGAAATCATCTTTCCCGTGTTAAAAGTCAGCAACCTGATTGTGGCAAAATCGAGATAGCATTTCCTTTTTACACGTGAAACTCCGCCTTTGGGTAATCCGAACATCAAATGAAAATCAACAATCATGGCTTTAAGAAGCAGTATATTTTCGCATGTTTTATGTATCATAATTGTATCGGTTGGTAACACTTTTTAAAACAACAAAAATGTACTGCAAAGTCAAAACGGTAAAAAGTGACTAAATGGGAATATCATGCATATATTTATTGTAACAGTTGTTTTCTAAAAGTTTTTTAACACTATGAAGTAGTGTATACACAGCTTATTACGGTCTTTATTTGCATGTTACAATTCGAATACGAACGTGTTACCGTGTGGGTTTCCCTTAAAATTCAATGTTTCCCTTAAAATTAAAAAATTCAGAAAATTGATTAGATTAACAACAATATTGTTAATCAGGTTTTAAAAAGTGTCTCGTAAACTGCTTGGTTTTTAGGTCGACGGCAATATATTTCTACATATTTATAAAATGTAGCTTGAATATTGATAATCTACCCCATCATATAGAGATGATTTTAAGGGTAATAAATAACATTAATTTTGGATTTATTTTCCCATTGTACCTATAGTTAATGTTTTGTCATCGTTGGCATTAGTCTTGAAGGCTTTATTAATAAGATAATTACCTTGTCATAAAATGAACTCAATTAACGATATTTTGTTTCATTAATATTATAAAATTAATCTATACCTATTATTATCAAGCTGACAATATGGTAGTTAAATAAAGGACTATCGAGCGCAATAAACACAACTAAGACAAAATCAAGTACGTTGTTATGCAGTGCGTGCGTAAAATGTCGTAATAAAATGAACAAAATTAACGTCAGTTGCTTGTGTGATTATTTCATTAGCTACAGATGTTTTGGAGTTTTAGTATCAAACTAGAAATGAAACCGCATAATAGATACAATTGATTGGGATTACTTGAAGATTATAAACAAACATGCAGTATGAAGCACCATAGCTCTTGCTATTTCTTATAAGACCAGCATTATTATGTGACCAGAATTATTAAAGGCACATGATGCCTCAAAAATCGAAGATTTTTTAATTGTTTATAAATATTTAAATATGTCTAATAATATAATATTTAGAGCAAGATGTTCCACAACTGAGGAAAGTATCGTTGAACGTGAAGTTATGTGTCAGAAAGCTAGCAAAATATAAAGAAATTAGTATTTTGTCTTCCATACAAAATACTTAATCACTTTAATAATACCACTTGCCAACAAAGCAAATGAAGCAAAAAATAGTTTATCAATGTTGCGTTGCAGTAAGTATTTCTTTTAAACTGTAACAAAGTACAAAAAAATGAGAATTAAAAATGATACCATATCTAAGGTATAATGGACCTTTAAAATCGTTAATGAATATTTCATATCTCTTGTAGTTGCAAAAGATGATTACTTTTATGAGGCAGCATGTTCGTCACCTTAGGCATTTGGATTGCGTCTGCTGTATTAATTTAAGTAACGCTCAAAGTTATTAAGTCACTTCTGTTGAAAGTTTAAATAACTCATTTGTACAGCTTGACAAATTGTACAAACTGTTTTTACAATAGGAAGGCATAATACCTAAAATAAATATTATGTAGAAGTATGGGGCGTCCGTGGCCGAGGTGTTTCGGTCGTTGCTTGAAACTACTTGTCCCTTACCACTGTTTGTTTGAATCCCGACAGGGTCTTTAGATTCTTTCATGAAAAACGCCTAAAATGGCAAAATTGAAGCTGTTTTAGGCTAGGTTTAATTGAGTCAGTTCAATGATGCCTGCATAGTCAGGTCCACTTTTACTGTCAAACCGTTATCATATTGTATTAAATAACTATATGTTTTTAGTCCTATAAAAAGCACCGTTCACGTTCAATAACACCATGGCCTGCCTTAAAACAGGGCAAATATCAAATCACTTTTTTTTGCTTTATATAGAATTCAATTAAAATCATAATTGAACGATCAGTATTTACGCATTTAACTTATAGGCTATTATTCTACGAGGTCTGTATAATAGAATATCCCATATACGCCACATCCGGAAGGAAAGTAACTCTTCCTCAAATGAAAGGGTCTATATATACAGTATATATACATATCATAGGACACATCGGCCAATCTACGTTATCGCCAAAAGCATTCGACAATTGAGGTTCCTCTATTGACTAGTTAAATGACTTCAAATGATCATCAGTAGATCAGTACTGAAGTGTTTCCTCCTTAACCACAAAAACGTCTCAAATGAAACGCATCGGAAATGCATGCTAATATTTAGAATGTTCAGTCGGAATTGGTTAAATAATGCAAATAAATTGCACCCGTCATATTTGATTTGATTTCTTGTACTTAGGTCTCTAATTATGATATTAATATTTGATAATATATAGTTTGATTATTCAAAATGAGTACTTATCATATTGTAAAACTCTTCCAATTACTGTAGAATGTTCATGCAATAAATGTGATTAATTTGCTTTTATGAATAATTGTTCAACCATAAATATTTTCAGTGACATTTGCATTTTATTTAAAGAGGTTTGTGCAATTAGAGACAGTAATCAAACTTTATTGCTCAATGAACTATTAATGTACTATAAATGTAAATATGATAAAATAGTAGTAAATTCACCATTAGATTAATGATCTATTTCAATAATGAATCTGTTGAATGAGCTTTATTTTACCACGAGTGTATTAATCACATAGCGTGTGTTGCCAATTTAATGTTTTCTTGAATATGATAACTGTTTCAAGTTGCAATATCAATTCATCAAAGAGGCCGCAGAAGACACATAAAACTTATCTTAGGTTTCCAAGTAATGAATAACTTAAAGTCAGAAATTCTGTTTTGTATATGCAATATTTCTAAACAAAATCAGTGTATTAGTGATTGGCAATATCAATGGAAGTAATTTTGGATAGAAGACTGTATGCTAATGCATAGATCATATTTATTTGTATGTTAATGGGTTGAGCCTAAATTCAATAAAGCTGTTAGCAAGGTTGTGCACTTCACACCCTACATACACGCTTACACAGCTTTTCTCTGACTCATTTTTAATCTTCGTTAGTGACGTGCAAAGAATAGTTCCCTAGCAGGAGTTTGATTAATTGAAAGTAATATGGATAAGGAGTCCACTAAGGTCATAAAGCCTGAAACAAAATGAAATTTTATACAGGTCAAGTGAAAAACATAAAATAAAAAAATTTGCAAAGATAAATACATGAACTCAAAATTAAATTGAATATCGATTGTTTGTGCGATTTTTAGTGTCCGATTTGAAAAAAAACGTTGCAGATTTACAATAAATTATTATTCTGGGAACAAAATAATGTGATGGGCAACAAAATTTACTAAATAAATACAATATAAGTGACTGGTGCACATGCAGCTGAATCCGCCAAATACAAGGATCTAAAGCTATAATGGTATTTTGTAAATAAAATAGTTCATCACTACAATAACTTTTTGTATTATAGAAGAATACATTGTCACTCATATATCGTATGTCGTTGTTCTCATACATAAACACATTTAATTTAAATACTTCTTATTTTACAGATCATGATTGATAGACCTAATAAGAAATATGTATTCCTTAAGTTAATTATTTAAAAAAAGAAGGTAAATGTACCCTGGACACAAAAGAGTTAATACATAATTTAGCGGATATAGCACTGAAAAAGTACTTGGTGTTGAAAACAAAACATCTCTCTTTGCCATTATATTTTAAAAAGCTTAGGTCCATAATGGAAGGTTGTAATATTTTGTAACATAAATGTCAACAAACCATATGAATTTTGTTTCATATGTGTGAGAAATCATGGTCCGAAATTTTATAAATTTATATTATTAATGTAGTAAATAATGATAATTAAATATTTTACTAGAACGAAATAGTATAATAATTTATGATATGAATGTTTGTATTAAAATACTTAGAACTGTATCACTGTATTTTCAAAAAATAAAAGTTATATTTATATTCAAATGATCTTGTTTCCTTTTTTAAATTACAAAATATTCATTTTTGAAATACTCTTAGAAAATGTGCCTCCTGTGCTGTTCTTTCGGTTGGGCTCATAAAAGTGAACATACGTATCATCGCCTATGATGATTTTTGCGAAAGATTGTTGTTTCACGGAACTGTTTCAATAATTGTCTGGAGATTCTTACAGGAGCAAGTTTTTTATCTTTTGTTAGGAGATAAGAGTATTCATCTAGCAGTTATTCTTCTCATTTTTAAATCACGTCTGAGAATTGTATGAGCGGCTCCTACAGAGATACCAACGCATTTAGCTATATAACTTGTTGTAAATCTTGCATCAGTAGCAATCATATCCTTTACTATTTCAACCATTTATGACGAAGTTGCAGTTTTCGGTCGGCGTGCATGAGGTTAATCTTTTGCTGACTCCACAACACTTTTAATTTTGTTACACCACCATTAGACAGATAAGTTAGTACTATAAACACGGCATATTTCATTAAATATGTCTTTCGCGTATATACCAAGAGCACAGCGGTTCTTGATATAGGACCGTATTTGGTCAGTGAAAGGGGACCCTTTCCAAACCATTTATTTTGGCTTTTGTATTCACGAGAATATAGCGTAAATCGAGCTATTGTCAAAGCTAGACAGAACTGATTTACACATGCATTGTATCAATTGAGAGCGTACACTTCGTGTACATAGTTCGTGCAAAAAGTTGTAAAAAGTGAGAAATTGGCCTGATTGCATCCATATTTGAATACCCCTCGTATAAGCAGTATTTTAACATCATTTTTTCTTTAATGGTGCTGGGATATATAATACATTAATTATTCTAACATTGTTATAAATTGCAGGAAACAAAAATGAATTATTTTATCTTCGAAATATAATTAAGTGGTACAGCCTGTTATAATTAGAAAATACATTAACAAATATTATTAACTATGAAACTATTTTAATTATTTTGTTATCCCCAAAATAGGTACATACACTCACATAATGTATTAATTATCCCATTTAGTCAATAATGCTTTAGTAAATTAATTCTAATTTACAAAAACAAAGCATATCCAAGTGCCAAATATCAGTGCAAATTGCACACTGTTTATAAAGTGATATATCCTCACATTTTCGTAATCATTAATTAAAGGTAGATTTGGTATTACATTCACACGAATATAAGGATATTAATCTCTCGGGCATTTGTTTATACACAATTTTTCGCATTTCGTGTCAATACGCCATCTTAAGCATGGAAAGAAGCCAAGCTTGTTAACCGACTTACACGTGTCATTTTGGTATACGTTTTGGCATACTTTGCACACTGAATGACAGACGTAAAGTATATAGTGCCACATTTTTTCATGAGATAAAATTGTTACTTTTTGCATTCAACGTGTTTCACGTATCCAACCTAAGTAATTAGTGATAGTTCAACACAACATCGTTTAACTATGACAAAAAGAATAAAACCAAAATGTGACACGTTTTTTTCAATTAACACCACATTACAGTACATTTTAAAAAATGTGTTGATGAACTTTGAAATTGGACAAAACAAGGTTATTGATAAGTAGTATAAGATATTTGATTTAACATTAACATTTACATAATTTCTAAAAAATAACAATTTATTGTAACTTATTGCATTTACTCTCCAAGGAAATAAGTGGACTTTGATAAAGAATATAGTACTTGTTATTGGACCGGTTTATCACTGAACTACAATACTTTAGGCGGACTCATCTAAAAGCTTGAGAGTTAACTTCGTGAGAAAAAAAAATCTAAGGGAGAGGGATTTTCTCTGCCCAATCCCCCACACTTTCCGATTGTATACTCTCACAACAGCAGGTGCCAAGTACTATGCGGCGGTTGTAAAAACAATGCACTAACTTCATTTCAATATTATCTTTTTCTGGACCTTCGTGGTCATTGATTCCATCATATTGAATAAATTGAATACTACTTAAACCAGTGATAGGGTGCGGGTTAAAGATTTCTATTCCGCAACTTAATTGTTTGTTTTGCCATCCATAGCAAATTGTCTTATTTTCAATTTTCTACGAATAGGGGTTATATCAGATTAGTAGTGATGCGTTAAATTACGAATTACCGAAAGGTTCTTACAAATGTACCACATTTCAAACTTCATTAACAATCATTTACATTCATGAGCGTTCTAATATTAAATTATTGGCTTAAGGCGGATAATTTGTAAGACGAATAAACATTTGTTTTTTCTGTTATATCAGACCGATTGACGCGCATGTAAAGCAAAGGAAATATATTAAAGGCATAAATCATGTATTGTATTCGTGAAGTAAAGCAATGAATGCTGCTTTGATAACAAAATACATCATTTACACTAAGTAGCAGATTAGTACAACCTGTTAAAAGTTATTTAGTGATGATGCTACACAGTAGTGATCCTCAACAGGTTTTAATTCCTATTGACATGAAATAAAGGTCACAAACATTTCAAAATAGGTTTATGATAACCGACTTATCAGAATACTAAGACATACATTGTTATTGTTATCATATATTGTTTCGAACCGAAAAACAAAATACGGTAAATATAAGGCTAATGGATAGTGGCTTAGTTGTTAAGGTGTCTGCCTCTCAACCCAGGGATCATGTGTTAGAGCCTTTGTTGGGTCACGACCCTGTTCTTTTATATGACACCAGTACTGGTTGGTTCCAGGAGGCAGACTCAAAAGTGATTTATATTTAATATAAGTTGCAAAAACTTGTTTCCTAATCGAGCTTGAATAAATAAGTTGTAACCAATAATTGATAAACATTAAAAATCCTCTAACACTATTTTTATGGTTTTCTATCATAAATATGATGCTCAAATTAGGATTTATCAATATTGTAAGTTCCAAAAAGCATTATTTATAAAGATATTACCGAATTGAACATTTTATGTTAATAAAGGGAGGTAATTAGAAATTTATTTTCTATAAAGCCTAAGTTAAATATTTCAATAAAAAAAATGCATTTATTTTAATGATTACATATAATGTGCACAACAATTTGCAGTACATATTTTACATATTCTTAAATGTTTGAAAAATGTGTTATTAGCATGATCATATACTGATATAAAATTTTACTTAAGTGAGGTATGCAACTACAATTATAACATACAGGATCTTTAATATTGAAACGTGTTTTTTTAAAAATTGTATTCATTTTTATCCTGACATTATAGAATATTGTTATTTGAAGTGAATTTGCATTCAGGCAAATCAACAAGGCGATCACAAAATTCAAGAATCTTGTTCCGATATAATATTGTGCTATAAAGAGTTGACGGTAATTTAGGATTGGCACAAATAATTTATATATGACGTAAACGTAAATATACAAGGGACGCCACTCTTATCATTAATATAAAATCATATACAGTCACATCTTTATTGTTTATTTTCCATTCGCAAGCTCATTTAACATGTGTACAATTTCATGAAATGAAGTTTCCCGACTCTTGTTATTTGAAAATAGAACTTTCAATTTCGATTGAGACACTGACTAAAGAGCGGAAGAGTGGAAGATAATGAAACATAAATGTCATGTTTAAGCCTAGGATTATTAACACATTCGAAGTAAATTACAGACAATGACGTAGTAAGCAAAATTTTACAAGCTATACTTTGTCTAGTTGCAGCTCTGAGGATCGTATTTACTTACAGTCTAGACTGTAAAACATTTTTAAGACATAACACACATTATATACATAATTATATCTTCTATGTGGAAAAATGTTTCAGCTTACTGAACCTAGATTTTTCACAAACAGAAAAAACACTGTCAAAAATAAAATACTAGACTCACGGTTGAATATATAAATTTAACAAAACAGTTTTAAGAAAACATGAGATTTCCTAGGCTCGTGTCATAAACAAAGAGTACAATATGTTTGAAAACAAATTATATTTAAATAACATTCTCACAGTCATAATTACTCATTTTCTATTTACTACTTTTGAATAACACTTTGATTAAATTATGTCTCATACCTTACCATATTATCCACATATAGTGTATGCTGTACAGAAAAAGAAGATGGTCCTGTCTTGATAAAATGAACTCTTAAATGATACATTTGATTAAATGATTATGATAAAACGATTGTTATTTTAATAACCTGCTCTTCTTAATGTACGCCAACAGATGTTCTAATATCAAATAACGACAATGCACTATTTTCTCTTAGGTGCTCTCTTGATATGGACACAACTTGCAAAGAGCAAACATTATTTATAGTAAAAAGCAAACATTATTAATTTTTTGTTTGTTTGATAATTTCTTTTTATCTAAGTGATGGAGCTGCCCTCAAACGTAAAGCCATAAAGCTTAATTCCTGATGACTGTAAATATTTTGATTGAATCAGACACGTCTAGACATAATAATAGTAACGAACACTTGAAGTGTTTGTATCATCTGAATATCGTTAATTTTACCTTTCATCCAAATAATATTGAAATATTGGTACATTCATTTAGACGGAAGTATCTCAGAATTGTGTCGCAAAAACATTACATCTGGCAAAAACAATTTAAAAATAGTGATCACTTGATTCAAGCTATAAATAAATGGTATAAAATTGTATAAAGACGTTTAAAAGTTTCAAATTCAGTATAAGATTATGTGATCGATTCAATTGTAATACTAAATAGTAAATACATTACAAGAATGTCCACGCAATGATTACACCATTAAATCTTATCTGAGCTGCAGACTCTGTGAATATGTATGCACTGTTAATTAGTTTACCAGACGCAAATTATGTTTATTATTAGATTTTATTATATGATTTTATGAGACAAAATTATTTCTTTCAAGAAAATAATATGATCATTTGTTGTTTTTGTATATGCACTTTCAGTTACTTTATTTAATTATTTTAATACATGGCATTATATATTAAACAATTAAGCGTAAAATAATTATAAATATAATCATTGTTAATATGTGTATGCCATAGAAGTTAGAAAATTTGCCCTCATGCAAGAATCGAATTCCTCTATTTATATATGATGTTAAAATTTATTTGATTAAATTTAATACAAAAATGGCATCGATTATTCTTAAACATTTACAATATATTTGTAATATATACAGAAGAAATAAAGCTAGGTTTTTAATTGCAATAATTTTGAGCTGATTAGTGCACGTAAGATAATTATTTATAATATACTTATTAATGAAATATTCAGAAATATTGTTGAAATAAAATGCGTATTTTCATTTTCCGTACTTTCACTGTAAAAATGATTTTTCACAACAGTGAAACATATTTGTCGTATTTTCACTGGTGTCTTGCAAAAATTCTTTTTTTAAATTCTGCCAGTACCCAAAATATAAGGGAGTGTATTTCAAATCGTAATGTCAAAAAAAAAAAAGTATAAATACTAAACAGAAAATTCTATAGGTACAGGATAAATTATCATCTTGTGGTATGAAAATTATCATATTTCACTCGTGTCTATCGCCATTCATGAAATATTCATTTTTATACAACTCGATGGAAATAAATTCTGTATTTATAGTAAACTTGAATATCCTCTATATATTGTTTTTCTTTAAAGATATACTTTTTAGTTTGCTAAAATAATTATTTAGTGTATTGAAATATATAAACTCTTTGCTGAATATGTCTAGTATGAGAAAAAAATGGATAAAACTAATGTATTTTTTAAATACTTTTTATATTCATTTGGTGACCATCTATAGTGTGGTGTATAATTTTAAACATAACATATCGTCTTTGTGTAAAGTCCAAACATGTTTATTTTACATTTACAAAGCGGTTGTGTATCAATATTGTTTAATATCAAAACTGAACATAGTATATATCTTTTATGAATGGCTAAACAAGAACAAATAATACAAATTCTTAAAATATAAATTTTCCAGATCGCAACATACAATTTTACAATTTCTATGTTACTGTAGTTCATTTCTAGAAAATTAATTTGAAAATGTAAAAAAAGACCAAAGGTTTTTCTCATCGAAATTGTTTCATGTTAGATAAATGTTTTACTTTTAAAATCAAGTAATTATGACTTATAGTAAAGTTTAAGGAAAACGAAAAACTGAATATAAAATAGTTTATATTTAAAGTAAAAATATATATCTTTAAGGTTTGTGTGTGTTATTAATTTTAACAAAATGCCATTATGACAAAATCTGATTTTGACTTTCCTGTCCTTTCTTATTTAAAGCATTTCTTAACTTGTCCGTATGATTTCTATACTACAGTAAATTATTTAAAATTTCCACTAGTCCGTACAGGCTGTGGGAAAACCTTAACTATACGGACAATAGATTTTGCCGCTCCTGAATGAAATTATAACAATATATAAAACTGATTTCAAAGTACACTCGTTCTGTCTTGAAGTATCAATTATATTGATATATTAGAAATATTCATCCCAACAAAATATCTTTCATCTGTGTGTGAATTACAAACGACTTAAATGTGTATAGAACTGATAATTGCGGCGATCTGTATTATTCATATGCATATGTGCCTAAACTTGTTTCAATCTTCTTTATTGCAGTTGTCTCTTATTTTTAATCGGTCGCGAGATGTAACGAACTGCGACACAAGTCGTGTAAAAAAAATTTTTATCGGGACATTTATGCTAATCTGTCAATAATCATGCTGGCTAAGATTGTCTATCTTTTTCAATTATATCCCTAAAAACAGCATAATAAGATTTGAACCTATAAGTCCATTTTTATGAATTTTTATACCTGATTATGTAATGAAATGGGATGCTCAATATTTCAAACATTAACGAAGATCATTATATTCAAGAATGTCCTAATGTAACATTATTGACTCAAAATGTATTATTTAACGTGTGATTTTCATTACACCGTAATTTTTTTATAGTTCTTGTCTCTTATGATTTTATTCATTTATAATAAGCAAAAACTAGACTTTCTACAGTTTACTTTAAATGCTTACAATCAAAATCCAGAACGATGGAATAGTAGATATGTTATTATGCTTTTAGTATTAGCATGCAAAGACAGTTTCAATGATCTAGGAAAAATATTTAAATAAAGATCACTATCACAGCTTATTTCATTCAATGACCAGGACGTATTTTCAAATAAAGCAAACAAAAATATTATGTCCAAGTGATACTTCGAGAGCGAGCTAGCTGCCTTTTTCATTGCCTTTATGTCCATTAACACTGCCAAATTTACACTCTTTGCTTACGCAATTTAAAAACCTCACCCGGAAATAGCCATTTGCATTTCAAATCAATACACATAAATCCGTCAGGTTCTCTCCCAATGTTGCACTTAGACGAAAATTATGGTGTATTTTCACATCAGCAAGTGCTCATTTGCTTGCTTGTATGGAAATTATTTTGAGCAATATGGCATTTTATAAAAGAAATAAATGATAAATGTTGTCAGAAATGATGATTGTGCAAACTTTTCGACTTCGACTTTCTTATGATTTCAGCTGAAAAGCAATGTTCACCAATTTTAATCGTTGTGTTAATAAACGTTTTTGCAGTTAAGTTGTAATAGTCATATTTCTTTTTTTTTCACGTATTCTGTTTTTTACATATAATAACATTTTTACCACTATTCTTATTATAAACTCTTTACAAGTGACTCCTGGTTTTCTTAAAACTTTGGGGTTTGCGACATTCGATTACGGAATAGTGGCGGGCAACGTTAAAGGAAAAACCAATTGACAGTGGTAAGACAGTTAAAATGTTGTCCTGTCAACAGTTCATTTTATCATTGCACATGCACAGAAATACAAAGGTTCAATTAAACAATTGTGAAAAAGGAATTAGTCTCTCTAGAAGGCATAAGGTAATAAAAATTGATAGTTGTGCCCCAGTATAATCTGTATAAATCTGTATACATCTACGCAAATTGTTGTTCAGCCACACATTTTATTAAAAGATGGAGCGTCAATAATGTTACAAATTATACGTCTTCCTGCATTTGTACTTCATTATTCCTTGCAGGAGAGATTTTCGTAATACATTTTTGATCTTGATGTATACCTAAATGATGACAAACGGTCAGGTTTAAAGAAACATGCTATTTGTTATTGCAGCTTGATACATAGTTCTGCATTCTAATCTACAACATAACACATCATATTCACTGAAATGCATTTCCTGGTAGACAGTTTACAAGTTGTAGTGTCACAATAACCTTTAGACATCTTTAAAAAAATTGGCAGTAGTAACGAAAACTTAACATTAGTAAACTGATGATTCATAATGAAGTTATAAGTTAGGTAATTCTAGTCTTCACTGATAGAATATGTACCACGTACCTTATCTCTGAACGTATCCGACATTCCAGCGAGTTAATGATAATTTGTGTGTCCTACAATAAATAAATCTTTAGATTTGTACATGCAGGAAAGTATATATAAATTTATTCAAATGTATCTAATTGATGGATAATTTAAATCCATTTGCATATACACAGAAATAGAGAAAAAATATGACTTAAAAGACACGCAGATCTGGAAATAGAAGGGATGTTGTAGCCTCGGTTTGGTTGAACCTGTCCATGAACGACGATGGTAAGTGCAACCTTTCGTTCGTTCACCCCTTGCAACAGCACAGAATTCAACATTTATACATGATCGTGATGAACTTTTGAAGTTACAGATATCATCAGATGGGTTCGATAACATGATGGTGGACTATTTTATTTGCGTCACTGTCTCATGTCGACGAGTTATTCGTCCGTAAAAGAAGATTAAAACAAGCAAAGTTGTTGCATTAATAACCTCTGCTGCATGATGAAATACCATTTGTTTGGAGCTTCTTGAAATAAGGTACCTTACATTATGGAAGCAAGTGCCTTAATTGGCATAAACTTACATCAATGATGAGTTTCGTGCCAAAAACATAACAAAACAAAAACAAAACAAAAAACTTTTTAAGTAAAGGACGACATCCTTTTGGTATAAAATAACATGAAACAATAAAATGACATGATAGTACATTTGTACTTTTGTTAACGATTTTTTTCATAATAAAAGGGAGGTCAAAAACAATCAAAGACTTTTTTTTTCTTTTTTAAAGGGAAAAAATTAATTTTCGAAATCCAAACTACAAGTAGAGGGAAAATTTCCCAGTAAGCAACAAAAAGTGTTTTTTTTTAATTTGAACAGTTGAAAACTTTTAAAATACAAAACGTTACTGAAAATTTCATATTTTCTTGTAAAATTCCCCAAAAAAATAGTTAATACAGAAAAGTCAAAGAAAACACCCTGGTTTATGACCGGTTTGGTCTTTAAAAAAGCTTTTTACTGTATGTATTTACGTAACGGGTGATGGATATCTGGCGCCCCCTTTTAAAACTTTTAAATTTTTAAATTTACGAAATTTTGACAAAAATTGGTTTTTAAAATGTAAAATAAAAAAAGCAAAAAAACCCAAAAAAAAAAATGACATTAAGATCTTTGATCTTTGGGAATTCAGTTTTCTCTACTATATTTTATTATATATTACATTAGAAGCAATATTGCAATAAATATCTTTTCGATTTTCAATGCATTCTATTTGAATATAACCATTTGTCATTGTGTCGTCGATCAATTATATGCAAAATAAATAATCAAAGTAGATTGCATAATTTAGTATAATATCTGTATAGTATCTACCTATAAAAAACCTAAAGTAATTATGCTGATTTTTCCTAAACATTTTTAGGGCAGAAACTTTCCCGCGATGTCGCCCAAGCCAGTGTTATATCCTGGTAACAAATTCGTTTCATATACTATAACTATTACATGTAAGTTTCATAATGACTATTTAACGAACGTAGTACAAATGTTTGGCAGCGGATGGTATCTTATTTCTTTCTTTATTATCCGTCGTTATGTATTCCGTTTAAGCACTGCCTATTCTGTTTTATTTACGAGAAGAAGAAGTGTGGAGAAGAGGTTTATAAGATTTGATAACTTTCAATCTCATCCGTTTCTATGGTATGTACATGTACTTATTTTGCATAATATGTATTTTGTGTCTTCTGAATAAATATGTTTAAACTAAATCCAAATTAATATATTTCGTTCTGCTATCTAACAGTTTGTTATTTCTATTGGTCATTCATATTTGTAAACGTGGGAGAAAAAAAAACCCGTTCGTTATTAACCTAGTAAGATAATTTGCTTTTGTGTTTGTAATTTATTACCGATAACAAGAGAGTAGAATTATCTAGAAAAAAATATGTATTTTAAATTCATACATAACATTAACTTGACAATAATTGAAGACACTTAGTTGATTACAATTATTATAGAATCTAATATACAATTTTCATAAGGTTACTCAAAGAAATTCGATAATATTCATATATTCATAGAAGTTTTGAAGAATAAGAACAATGTGGATAAGAAACAAGAATGATTCAATCTCCTTTTTATATCATGATATAGTACTGTGGTCTAAAAGCTTCGGTTAAATGACATTTGGTCTATTTAAACATTATCTGATCGGAAACTATTTCAGATAAAGTTTCATGCCTCCAGATTCATGCTAATGTTCACTTTAATCAGAGAGATATTAAACGATAACATTTAAGCGGTATCAGAGAGGTATGTAAAAAAAGACAGTTTAATGAAATTAAGTTTTGCGTCTGTTTATATATAAAGAATGAGGATATATCTCTTCTATTATAGACGTAGAACAAGGACGACTTAACATGGAAAAAATGAATTAAGAAATATTTTATATCTCAAACAATAATAATTAAATGATTTATCACGAAATAGGTATTTCAACAACGTACAGATGATGTATATTATTTACGATATTATCATTGTATTGCTTATTGACAATTCCGACCACTACATGTTGAATGCAAAAGGATAAACGGTATCAATAAATGAATTTAGTATCAGTATATTATAAAAATGGGAATGTTAAGGAGTAGAAAAATGTGTTTGATAAATTATTTATTCCAGATTAGTTTGATATAATATAATTATAGAATATCAATATTTTTTAAATATACAGCAGTAGTCAGTTTTGAGTCTTTGATGTTGAAAAGTATAACAGAAAATGATAAATTATGTTTTATACAAATTCAAATAAAGTTAAATAATTTTTATCGGCGATAAAAAATTCCCCTAAATGAATATCTACATTTTAAGTAATGCAGTTTTGAAAACTGCGTGAATCGGAATGCCTCTTTTCATTTAAACGTATTGCTGTCCAGACAGACATTTTATAAAGTAATGTAGCGCTGATTAACAGATTTAACAATCTCCTGCATTCGCACATTTGTTTAGTATAACTTTCAGGGAAAGTTCTGATGCATTGTTTCGCTCTGCTTTTGAACCTTAATGGCAGAAAACATTTTCATTAAAGCAAACGTCATTTACAATTTCTGGTCTGTTTATAAAGATACCTTATAATGTACAATATAACACACCATATTTTTTTAAAATTCATTTTCGGAAGCAAATTTGAAACAGCAGTAGAACAACATCATTTATATCTTTTGAAAAACATTTTAAGTTGTTACGAAAGATTAATTTTCACAACCTGTAGTTGGATACTGGAAGTAAGTTCGTCAGCTAATTCTAGTCGTAATTTACATTAATGTCTTTAGTATCCATTAAGCCGACTTACTAAACATGTTATTTCTGAACGGATTTGCTTCCTTAAATTTGTACCAGAGCAATAAAGTAACACAAAACAACTTGTTCAAAGCAACTGATTATATTGCATAGACAGAATAGACACAAAATTACAGATCCGTTATTTATCGCTTTAATTAATTAATTCCTATCCATTTTGTTTATGAAATTTGTGCTAAAAGAGGTGATGTTTATATTTAAAAGCCGTTATGAGGATACTTTTTGCAAAGCTATGTTAATGTAAAGACAGGCAATATACATGTATATCATATTCACACATGTTTTAACAGGTTAAGATTTGTGCAGAAATTTAATGTTTTCATTGTCTTTACCTTCGTGAAACATATGAATTGTTCAATGTAGAAACGATAATTGCCGTATTTGATACATTTCGATTAAAACAAAACGAAAAAAAAAACAACTTTAATTATATTTTATGTAAACCATGTAAAGAAAACGACAAAAAATTAACTCGTATCAGATAGATATTAAAGAAAACAACCAAATGTTTACTCGTATCAGAGATATATTAAAGAAAACGACAGAATATTTACTCGTATCAGAGAGATATTAAATGAAACGACAAAATGTCAACTAGTGGCGAACTATTCTCTTTTAATAGTTAAAAAAGTAGCATATTGCATTTCTCGTTCAAACCGAGACATGCATTTCATATATTTCACTTTATTAGTTGTAATAAGTAACAGCATGCATTTATTTTTCAAACCGTAAAAAATCCATTGCATTTAACAAATGTCAGTAGATAAAATATATAATAATGCGGTGAGATTACCATTAGAATTCATTTGCTTTTTTCCTTCAGAATATTTTATAATAAACATAATGGTTCGCTCGCTTAGTGAATACACTACTGTAGTAAGAAAGTACGTGTATTACATACGACTGATGCGCCCAAAGTGATTGTAGAAATTACACAGATAAGATATGTACATAATTATATATAACCTTATAACGGATATTGTATCTCGTCGAGTAGAAATCTTTATAAAACAAATTATATCATGGTATATTAATATTTAACCGAGTGGTTAAATCCGTTGACTTTAAACCACTTGCCTCTCACCGCTGTGGGTTCGAATCTCGCCAGGAACTTTGAATTCTTTTATGTGAGAAAGTTATCAAGCTAGCTTACGGAACGTTGGTGGCTCTACTCAGGTGCCTGTTCGTGCCTGAAATATTGCACAGAGGGGCAACTGAGGTCCATCCCCACCAGTTAAGTGCCATTTGACCTTAACTGTGTTGGTTTGACATTAAACAAACAAAAAACTACTGGTACTTGAGCGTATCAATACAGACGTCAATTTTGAAAAAGTACAACCAACCAACACTGATATAAAAGACAATAAAATGCCCCCACTCTGCCTTAATGATAGGTGCAAATAGTGACGAGGTCATTTTATTTCTTTCTTTTTTTCATTTTTAGGATTTACCTGTTGAATTTTATGTCAATGTGGGTGAAGAAATAATTGATAAAATCAATAATGAAGAACGTAAATATACGACACATATTGATAAAGTAATAACTTTAAAAAATGCTTCTTTAAGAAATTATGACATTATATATAATTATTAAAGTTTAAAGCAATTAAAGTCAGCATAATCTCATCTTTATGAGAAATATAATAGAATAATATTTTCAATATAGTAATAAATCTGATTCATTAGTAGTTAAAATTCTTGTTAGTACGAATATACTGAACTAGTTTAGCCTGTTTTAGTATGTTAATATTGAACGGGATTTATTTTACTCTTTTATTAGCCCAAAATAGATGCATCTATTACATAAAGATAAATCAAGAAAACTTATCGATTACGCTTTTTGTCGCGTCTTTATGTATATTAAATTATCAACTGAAGCATTTGGCATAATTTGAATCAAGGATTGAAAAAATTGTCACTTTCGCACTAATACGAGCAATTTACATATATATTGTCACTCATTGAGTATATATTTCAGGAAGTAAAAGTGTGTCACTTGCTTTACAATAAACCTTGTTTCCATCAGTCAAATCAATTCCAACATGTACTCACAAAATCGCACATTCATTGAAGTTTGATTCTTGTATCATATTCTCGCATTACAATTTATTACACATTGTTACTTTACATTTCTGATACGTTAATGGGACGAAATGTGTCACTTGATGGGAAACACCTGTATTCAATTTTTGTACTAAAATAATGTTAAAGTGTGCAAAATGGTCATCACGGTAAATAAATGCGGAATAAAGTTGCCGTAATAGTATCTAAACATAAACAATGTTGTATTTTGACTGTCATACAAACTAAAAGAAGACAAATGTCGTTCAGCTATACATTATGCGAGTATACCAAAAAGAACAAGAAAGCTTTTGAGAAATGAAAATATAAACATGTTAGCGGCATTATGGTACTTTATTGAATGTTGATAGTAGAGTTATGAACCTTGTCCCATTAGATGTGGTTAATGATAAGGAACATATATTTGAAATATGAAGTTCATCCCTTATTTAATAAAAAACGAAAAATCACCATTGTTATGTTTTTTTATAATCAGTTATATCAGAGATATTTATGCCGTTGACTTAAAATGAGTACAGCCCAGTTTAAATAACAAACGTGTTGATTAAACCGGGGAGAGTTAAAAGCCTTAGTTTTTTTATTAAACCTATATTGTTATAGAAACAGCTGAACTGTCTTAATGAGTATGTATGACATAGCTTTCAAATTCATTTAACTTCCATACAAAATATTGATATAGATTTGTAAAGAAATAACGTCAACCCAACGTTTCATTCATTTTTATCTCAATTTAGAAATTGATACATTTATATTATGTAAAGTTAATATTAGTTTTATATAAGACACTTTGCGTGACAACACGCTACGCTTTGTTCGTTTATAAATTGATGATGAGGTTGAATATGTGTGTATTCCCTTTTCACACTTAACAGTCTAGTAAATATTAAGTAATAACAACGATACATAATTGCTGATAAAAATTTTGCTAAATTTGCATCAGGACTCCAAACAAAAATTATGAGAGGTAAATGGAGTGCAGGAAAGAAGGAAGCAATTGATTTAATTTCCATTAAAAAGTATTACCTATGTTACAGGCTGCAACATTTTTTTTTAAATAATGTTATGTCGTTTTGCTCCGCAAAGTTTGTACTTCACCGTGATCGATGTATCGAAATATTTCAACACGTGCCCGTCTCTGTTAATCAAAATATCAGTCAGAAAAGAGATTTAAAAAACAAACATTTTATGATATGCAAACGTGATTTAACCACGTGTTTAACTATAAAGTGTAAACATTTTACCTTTATAACTAAATATTGAAGTAAAAACATGTTCCGCATTATTTTGGTTATTAACATATTCATTATAGAAATTGCTTTTTAATAAAGATACACAAATTTATTTTAACCCAGTTGTATTAATAAGCAAACAACGACAATTCTTGACTTGTACTTCTTATTCATCTGTCAGAAATTACGCCGTTCAAAAGAAATGGAAAAATACTACTGAACTATCAAATTTATAGGATTAGGCATAAAATATGCCATATCCATGTCATACTTATGTAAAAGATTGTCCTAATGCAGAATTAGCTCAAACTGCTCTTTAAAATATATTAAAGTATAGGAGGCGGGGACGTCCATGGCCGAGTTATAATAGTTGTAGACTTCAAATTGTTTCCAACTCTTTGGATTCTTTCATGTGTGGATGGTTTATGCTTCCCAACTAGCTAACGGAACGTCGATGTTGTTGGTTTCTTGAAAAAAGAATATTGATACAGTTACAGTTCAAGTGATTTTATATGATGGATAATAATATTTTGTTCTAAAACAATCCATGATCAGTATCTGCTACATGCACGTATAACAATATAACATAAAGGTGTGTAATATTGGATCATGATACTTACATAACAACATTTATATCAAATTATGTCGTAATTTTTTGTCATTCTTTTACAAAATAATTTCAACATATTTGTTATCATATTACAGACGTTCCATCTTTAATTAGTAATAGCAACGTGAGATATATTGTTAATAACACCAAGTACGTTGTGTTTTTTCTTTCAGTGCTAAAATCGCAATTATGTATTAACTCTTTGTGTCTAGCGTACATTTATCCTTTTTTTCTTTTCAAATAAATATGTTAAGGAATAAATATGTCTTGTAACTACTATAAAACATTTACTATAAAAAGTAAGATTTATATAACATATAGAAATATCAAAATATTTATGAGAACAGCGATATACTGACGTAAAAATATATGAGGGATAATTCCTTATTCTATAATACAAAAACTGGCAATGTAGTGGAACGAGTTTAATTATGTAATATTTTAAATTAAAAACACTAAAAAGCTTGATATTTTCGTATTTGGCAGATTCAGCTTTATATGCACCAGCCATTTCGTTTGACTGTAAAATAGGCTATACAGAGGTTTCATGACACGACGGGACTTGAAATTATTTCCCGAGATTTCCAACCCCGTTATATGTCTTGACCAATTATTTGTGTATATATTTTCAGATCATTCCCTCACCTCGTTTTTCCAGAAAAATCTTTTGATTTTGCTAAATGACACGAAACTAAAAAGCATTGCAATTGTCATTTAAGTCCGACACTTAAATTATAAACAAATCGATACTGACTATTCAATTCAATTCTGTAATCTCGCATTTATTATTATTTGCAAACTTTTCCATTAAATGTTTTTCACTTGACCTATATTTTATATCATTTTATTTCAAGGGTTTTGACCTCAGTGGAACACCTTACGTATCTGCCTTACAATAAGTCAAACTCCTACCGGAGCATTAGACGTTGCACGCCACTAGTGAGACGGATTAAAACAGAAATGTAATAGTGAGCCAGTGCAGATGTGTATTTACGGCCTACAGCGTTAACGAATGTGGACCAACACAAAGTGACAAAATCCTTGATACAATTACACACAAATAATGACTATGTATTAGCATACAGCTTTTTATCCAAAATTCTTACCTTTGAAATTTATAAATCAATTATACCACCGTTGCTTGACATAAGATAAATGTGTAAGAAATAAAGCATACACAATTACTATGTTTTTTTGACACAAAGTGTACAGAAATTATTAGAAATATTTTCTACACAAAACGGAATGCCTGACTAATTCATTACTTTAAAACCTAAGATACTCCCATGTTTCTTCTACGGCCTCTTTGGTGAATTGATATTGCAACTTGACACGGTTATCATATTCAAGAAAACATTAAATTTGCAACACATACTATGATTAATACGCTCGTAGAAAATAAATCTCGTACAATATATTCATCATTAAAACAGATCATTTGCATACATAAATCAAACGGTGCATTTATTATTATTATATTACATCAATGATTCTTTAATAGTTCATTGAGTAATACATTTTATTACTGTCTCTAATTGCACAAACCTCTTGAAATAGATGCAAATGTCAAAGAACAATTTTTCCTACTAGCAAATTAACTAAATTTATTGCATAAAAATTCCGCAGTGATTGCAAAAGTTTTGTGATTAGCGGTCACCACAAATTTCTTTACACAATGTTATCCCTGAAGTCCTAACCAAAGTAATATGTCAAGGACATTTCCGCGTGTCTTGGTCGTTTTTCTTTTCGTTTACTTTACATTTATGTACAGAAAAGGGATAATCAGAGCGGAATTTTCAATGTTGGACTTTCTTTAGGTTGTATTTTTCTCCATTTTACAATTTCTTTGTATCATTTCTGTTACATCAGACCGATTTACACATTTTGAAAAAAAAATGAAACATATTCAAAACATATGTCGTGTATTTCATTAGTAGAATAAGTATATTGAAAAAGCCTTGTTTATAAAGTACTCCATCTACACTAAGTAGCAGGTTAGTAATTAATTATTAATCCATGCATATAATAATTACCATTATACAGTATGTAATTTGGCGGTAAATTTACATTCAGACGAATGTGAAAAAGTTGATCTCTACTTCAAAACCATATATAAGATACAATATTGCCTCTAGTTGTATGAGCAGCATATGAGAATTTCTTAGATATTTACAGTTTAGATTTGCATAATATGTATCTGATGGTAAATAAAACTAGACATTTTATTATTTTCTTTCCATGCATACATTTACAGGCACATTCCCAAATGTGCAATTTAATGAAATGAAGTTTAACGGCTGTTTTTATAATATAAACTAATGACGTAATTTCTCTTTATTGTAGACGTAGAACACTGACTTAACAGAGTAATACGTAAAAATGTAATTCAGTTATATTATATATCTCGAATAATAATGAAATTATTTATCACGAAATAGGTATTTCAACACATTAAAAATGATGTATAATGTTCACGATAATATCAAGTCAAGCAAACGTCAAATAATTTATTGGCAAAAACATTTACATGTTCATCGCCAAGTAACATTTTGGCGGTACAATACAAAGTACAGAAAAGTAAGATACATACATTATACATATAAATAGTTATTTATCAGCGTACACGATTTCAAACAAATGTATTAAGTAGATTCGTTTCTTAGTTGCATTGCTGAATAAACAAATTTTGCTAAGTTAACAATTACATTTTTGTTCGTACATTTCATTATTGATATGAATTTATTTAAATTAGGCCATGAGCAATAATATCTAGGTAAACATGTTTTCCTTAAGTCGTTATAATATGGGCATACTAATAAGAAGCGATATTCAGTTTCAATTTGTTTGATATCATTTGGATTTGTTAGTCATACACCTTTTATTTTTGAGGATTGTAACAGACAATAAATAAGTGTTGACAGATGTGTAAACATTCAAAAAGCGTCTAGGAAATTGGAAAACTTGGAATTTGAAACTTGAAAGGCTGCCTTACGAACGCTTGGTTGTTTACTTATTCTTCGGGCTGATGGCTGTCATTGCTTTTCATGTTTTCATAAAACATACGGAAGTTATTGCTCGTATGATACTTAAATATGCCCAAATGTCATCAAAAGCAGTTTTACACGTGGAAGAAATGTATTTTCGAGACTGTAAAAATGAAACGAAAAAACAGAGACGATATTTGGTGATTGGTACTTTGCATGAATAGAAGTAAATTTTCTTCTTTTTATTACTTTTGACATTTAAGTTATTTATCAATTTAAGGTTTGTTTTTCTCTAAACAGCCTGACATTGTCAGAATTGTCAGCAAAAATAAAATTGAGGAACCACGTGTGGAAACAGGAAGTCATTTACCTCTCTGGCGTAAGTTCGATCCCTGGGAGATGCTTTGGTAGTTTAGCACGGAAGAAGGTAGTCCAGTACTGGCGTAACTCTCCAGGAACGATGGTTAGGAAACTACCCGCCAATTTGACTGAAATACTGTTGGAAAAAGGCGTAAAATGAAACAAACAGACACACATTGTAAATCTTTTCCAATTACTGCGAAATGTTCATGCAATAAATGTAATTAATTTGCTTGTAGGAATAATTGTTCAACCATGAATATTTTCATTGACATTTGCATTTTATTTAAAGAGGTTTGTGCAATTAGAGACAGTAATCAAAATGAATTTATGTACTTTTTATGTAATATACAACGTGATTAGTTCTCACATTTATACTTTTACGAACAATTAAATATTAATATCATAATTGGGAATTCAGTACAAATAAACAAAAACAAATCAATTATGACGGGTGCAATCCATTAAAAAAATGATAACGTGTAGCATCATTCAGTCTATGCTGACCGAATATTGTAAATGTTAGAATGAATTTCTGATGTGTTTTATTTGATAGTTGTTTATGTTTATAGAAAAAGACACTTCAGGACAGTCACTGATTCCTATTTTATCTAATTTTGTAATGCAATGTGTAGTCAATGAAAGAACCCGTGGCTTTAACTTAAATTCCATTTAGTTTCGCTCGTTGTTTTTTCATTTAGGACACACGTTTTCTTGAATTTAGGGACCATACGCCGGTTTTCATGGAATTGCACTAACATGTTATATTGAATGTTCCAAGAAAGTAGCCGTATTAGCACAAATTCAAAACATTAACCATTTCATGCTAAAGGTTTAGTCGGTGCTAGTGGTGTGGACAGTAAAAATACCATTTTCTGATTACTTTGCAGATTCAATTTTGTACTCGTTTGAAGGGTCTTCCTTACACAAATGGAGATAATAAGAACGCCCAAAGAAAGTCCAAAACGGCAAAATTGAAAATGTTGCAGGATCGGTGTGATGAAGCCTATTCATCAACGATACTGTCAAGTGCAAACCACCGTTCACGCACTCTAGCACCGGCTTAAGCAGAATTCAACATTTTAACATAAAAATTGTGAAACTTTGAAGCCATAACACAAGCAATATGTCCAGCAGATTTCCGCTTTGCATGGTCGTTTTCTGGACTGGCGATTCGGTCTTTCTTTATATAAAGCGATATATAATCAAACAAAAAAGTACATTTTTTTTCGAGCACCATTAGTCTTATTTCGTTGCAGATTCGAATGTGTACAGTTTTGGAGGGTCTTCCTTACACATTTTAAGGCCCAAAGCCCTAACCCAAGCAATATTTTCGAGAGATTTCCGCGTGGCATCGTCGTTTTCAAGACAAGCTATTTCTTTATATATTTAAAATATCATAAAAAAATAATTTTCCCGACCAACTCGTTAAAACACCATTTGTCTGATTCCGTTGTAGGTTCGACTTTGCACAAGTTCTGAGGGTCTTCTTTACACAGCCTAACCAAAGTAAAATGTCCGAGCGATTTTCGCGTGACATGCTCGTTACTTGGACCGTGGATTTGTTTTTTTTTTTCTGTATATACATTATAGAAAAACAATCTCCATCCAAATGTTTACACATCATTTGCCTGAGTACGATGAGGAAAATATACATATCATTGTATCTAGCCAACCATTTAAACATCATTTGACTACTGATTCCGTCGAAGGTTCGTTTTTGTACAGGTTTGGAGGGTTTTCCTTAGACAATGTTAGCCCGGAAGTCCTAACCAAAGCAATAAGTCCAGGGGATTCCAGCGTGTCTTGGTTGTATTTTCTTTTATGTACTTCCATTTATGTAGCAAAGCAGCATTTTTAATTTTGGACTTTCTTAAGGTTGTATTTTTTCTCTATTTCACAACTTCTTCGTGGCATTTCGATACGGTTTAATGATGGTTAAAAAGTTTTGAATCTCTAGTATGTTTTAGAAAACAATATTTCTATTATTGTATTTTTTCTCTATTTCACAACTTCTTCGTGGCATTTCGATACGGTTTAATGATGGTTAAAAAGTTTTGAATCTCTAGTATGTTTTAGAAAACAATATTTCTATTATTATTGTGAAAGTAAATCTGAATCCTATGTTACAACAAAAATTAAAAAAAAACGAATATTGACGTATTAAAGAATAGTATAATTGTATCTTATCCACGTTAGTTACTGACTCGAGACAGGATGTGTGGAAAATCATATCGGTTAAACATACATGTTTTTTTTAAATATCTTTTCAATATGTTTCCTGTCCTATGCTTCATGAGGGTCCATCCTCCCGTACAGCATCATCTGGTAGCATTATATAGGATATATTTGGTCAAAAGTGACGTCATCATTGCCAATTAGAGAAGAGTATTTTTTAATCAGCGGGATATAGCTTACAAGGGCCACAGTTATGATGGGTATACTATACTGATGGTGTATCTTTGAATTAATTAACTATAACCACTTATATTGTGTGGTTTAAAAAAAAAGTATTTGCAAATGTTTTTTACATTTTTCCATCTGTGTTCTGGTCAAAGCCTGGACGAGTATACAGTTGTACAAATAATTTTGAACGAGGCACCAGCTGAGTCTGATATACGTACGTGTCCAATAGAATCAGTACGTTTCGTCAATACGTCAATTAGAATAAGGATTTGATATAAATGAAGATTCTCTGAGATGAAAGCGAGGCTAAATGGTGTGTGATAATATGTACTTGATATGAACCTTATGAATCTTGAAATAAAAATTGATGTCATAAGAGGTGTGGTATGGATTTGATAAGGACTTTTTGAAGTCTTGAAATACAAACAAGCTAAATATATAAATTTTGAGCCCAAACAATAACATATCAGTAGTACATTTCATGATTTTTTTATAAAATCTGATGCATTATATTCATAAAACCACATCGCATTTTATACACAAAATTTGATTTATTTACTAATTGTTTCTATTTATCTTGTGACCGAGGAGTTGTTGTCGCTGCCTTTTGAAAAACATGCCACAGGCGTCAGTGGGGTTTTTATCCTGCAAGACTTTAGATTCTTGAGTAAACTATCCTGCTAGCATGCGGAATGTATCGTCCTAAAAAAAAATCACAGATAGACAATAATATATATATTGTTTACTTCATACAATATTGAATATCAAAAAAGTGGCTTTAATAATAAATGGTTATTAGAACATATCAGTAGGTACAGTTAAGCGGTAACAAAGTAATTCGCAAATGTGGAGCAAATATCATTACCAACCATTTACATTTAGGAATGTTCTGGTATCAAATTGTTTGCTTCATGCGGGTAATTTCCATAATAAATAAATGTATTTTCCTGTTATATCAGACCGACTGACGCACTTTAAAAACATGAAACATATTCAAGACATACATTATGTATTTCAATTATAAATAAGTGTCTTTATACTGCTTTGATTATAAAATTCTCCATTTACACTAAGTAGCAGATTAGCTATAAATTATTCATCTTTTAATATTATCATTACCGTAATACAGTGTGTAATTTAGGGGTAAATGAAGATTCAGACGAATTAAAGAAGTCTATATCAAGAACAAATATAAGATACAATATTAACCCCAGTTGTATGAGCAACAGATGAAAGTTTTATAGAATTTTACAGTTTAGATTTGCATATTTTGTATCTGATCGTAAAAATAATAGACATTTTATATTGTTTTCTTTCCATGCATACTTTTACAGGCATATTCCCAAATGTACAATTTAATGAAATGAGGTTTCGAAGCGGGTTTTATATAGACGAATGAGGAAATGTTTATTCTAAAGTAGGCATAGAACTTTGACCTTGAGCGGTAGATGAAAAAACGTAATTAAGTAATAGTGTATATCTCAATTAATAAATAAATGATTTATCACGAAATAGATATTTCAAAAACCTAAAAATGATGGATAATTTGCACGATAATATAATTGTATTGTTTATTGCCAATTACAACAACATAATGTATTAATGCAAAAGGATAAACGATATAAATAAATTAATTAAGTACCAGTACAATATAAAAAATTTTGGGAATGTTAAGTAGTAGAGTTATGCATTTGATGACTTATTTAATCCAGATTAATCTAGTTTTATATATTAGATAGGATATCAATATATTTTTTCAATATACAACAGTAGTTAGTTTTGTGATGTTGAAAAGTATGACAGAAAATGACATGTTTTATTAAGTTAAATATTCTTTATCGTCGATATAAAATTTCCTAAAATACCTTTCTACTTCTTCAATAATGCAGTAGTGTATGTCTCAGTGAAAGCTGCATAATTCGGCATGCATCTTTTTCATTTCAAGACAAACATTTTATATAGTAATGTAAAATATGATAAACAAGATCAACAAGGAAAGGCGGCGTTCAATGAACGCAACCCCCATATGACCAAGCAACAAGAACCAGTGGCGAGGAGCCCAGGCGCAACCCAAACAAAACAGGACAGGGCAAAGACAGAGCACGGACCACTGCTTATCTAACAAATTTACGATTTCCTGCTTTCGTACACTACTTAATTTTTCGCTTAAAGATACATTTCTAGTTTAATCTTTAGCTTTTTTTATATCTAAATTACCAAAATATATCTTCATTAAGGATAACGTTAATTGTATTTTTGTTTTGTATATAATGATGCCTCTTCTAATCTATAATACATGTAATATAACACATCATGTTCACTAAAATCTGTTTTCTGAAGCTAAAAAAAAATAGCAGTACCACAACCTCATTTATACCCCTTAAAAAAAACATTAAAAGTTGTTACGAAAGATTAACTTTCACAACCTGTAGTTGGATAATGGAAGTTCGTAACGTAATTCTTAATTCTAAAAAGTTATGTTAATGTTTTTTGTATCCATTATACCAACATACCTTATACATAATTTCTGAACGGATGCGCCTCTTTCAATTTTCAACTTTCAAAATATCATAGCAATAAACACTTTACTTTTGAAGGCGTATATTACTTATACACAACATTGTATGTATGTTATTTCCCGCTTTAATTAATTAATTACTATGGAAATTATTATTACTAGGAGAGGTGATGTTTATATTTGAGTTGTGGCGATTCTTTTGCAGAACCAACTAAATGCTAAGAAAATATATATACATATTTATTTTATGCTTTTCAGTGGATTACTGATTTATCCGTGAAAATTATATTTGATAATTTGAAAACTACTTTTTTAAGATTTTTCCCATGTGGTACCTCAATTTTATTTTTGCTAACAATTCTGACAATGTCAGGCTGTTTAAAGAAAACGCAAAGCTGAAATTAATAAATAACTTAAATGTCAAAAGTAATAAAAAGAAGAAAACTTACTTCTATTCATTCAAATTCCAATCACCAAATTTCGTCTCTAAATTTTTTGTTTCATTTTTACTGTCTGAAAAATACATTCCTTCCACATGCAAACTGCTCTTGATGACATTTGGGCATATTAAAGTATCCTACGAGTAATAGCTGCCGAATGCTTTATAAAAAATTGAAAAGCAATGACAGCTACAGTTCGTAGAACAAGTTCCAAGTCTTCCATTTTCATAGCTGCTTTTTTCATGTTTTCACATCTGTCAACACTTATTTTTTGTCTGTTTCAATCCTCAAATATGTTTTCTTTCTTTTAAAAAGGTGTATGACTAACAAATCAAAATGATATACCTCTGAATCAAACACAATTATTTTCCTCCCGTTAAATACACAACTTTAAGAAAATTTCTGCCGCATACATTTAACAAAGCCAGGTCTAATATAAATTCGCAGTAAGTAACAGAAATATGGATGGATGGTTGGAATTTTCTCCTACAAGAATTGTTTGTTTTTATTATTAAAACAAGCGATCATTCATATTTTTTAAACAAAATAAATAATATCACTGTCAGTTAATGTTGATTGTCGGACTTATTTTTCAGCTCAAGACTTCTTGTTTTTAATGGGAAATTCGCACTAAATGGGGCTCTCAATGGGGAAACAGATTTTAATATTTATGTTAATATTATGGAAATTTCGTTTAAACTTATTTTTTAGCATAGAATAAAAAGAAAATTTGTTTGTTTGTTGTGTAAGATGTAATTTTATTTCATCTCGTGAACTTTAAAAACAGTATTCTCACGAGTGGCGTAAACAGTATTCTACTTATACTGTTTTTAAAGCCCACTCGATGAAATAAAATTTCATCTTACACACAAACAAACAAATATCCTCTATATATTAAATTAACACTAGTGTATTAGCAGGAAAAAAAATCGCAGAAAGTCCATGTTTTCATTGTCTTTGCCTTCGAGAAAGATTTGAACTTTGTGTATGTATGAACGATAATTGTTGTATTTGATGGATTACCCGTATTTCCATAAAACGAACAAATGGCATTTATTTTTTTCTGAAAACCTTGAACTTGTTGGTTTGCTGCGGTTTTAAAAGTTATATATCTTAACTTGCATTCAAAATATTGTTCTTCTATAATTTACAGCAACAATTACAGACAGAAAGCGAAATGAATTGATGCCAGTCAGTTACATGTAAGGAAACGACAAAATGTTACCTCGCACGTGTATCAGAGAGATATAAAAGAAAACGGCAGTATGTTAACTCTTCCCAAATGGACGTGAACGAAAACGACAGAATGTTTACTCGTGATGATTTATTAAAGAAATCGACAAAATGTTAACTAATTATTAAAGAAAAACATAATATTAATTCTCTGCGGCAATATATTATAGAAGACGAATGTTAACTGGTGGCGACAAGATGGTTATCATCCCTCGCATGCCTCTACCAAAGTGCCTTTCCATGCACTTAGCACGTTTCAAACCGGTAACATCTTGCATTTATTTTCAAATCGAAACATGGACCGCATTTAATAGATTTCACTTTAATTTAATTTATAATTATAATTGATATGTTTCAAATATTAAGCAACATATTACTTTTTTTTCAAACCAAAACATGCAGGACCTTGAATAGATTTAACTTTAAAATTATAAGTTTCAAATATGTAGCATATTGCATTTCTTTTTCAGACCGAAATATGAACCGCTTTAAACAAATTTCACTAAAATTATGAATAAAGGTGTGAGATTAATAGTATTTAAATATTTTTTTTCTATTGTTTTAAGAATATTAAAGATAGCAAAATAATGGTACGTGCGTTTAATTAAGTGAATACACTACCGTAGTATTAAAGTAACCGGTAGTACAAGAAACAACCAATGCGCTTGAGAGTAAAATGATGGTAAAAATTAAACAATTAATACTTAAATTTAAATTATCTTATAACTTACGTTATATCTCGTCAGAGTTTTTGTAGATCTTTGTGAAGCGACTTATATCATGGTTATATATTAATCACTACTGTTACAGGGGCATCAGTGACCAGGTGGTTAAGATCGTTGACTTCAAACCGCTTGGCCCTCACTGCTGTGGGTTCGAATCCTGTCAGGGACTTTGAATTATTTCATGAGAAGAAGCTATCCAGCTAGCTTACGGAACGCCGATGGTTCAACTCAAGGTTCTTGAGGTTCTCGTACAATAGATTCATCATTTAAATAGATCATTTGCATACATTGATTTAATGGAACATTTATTACTATTATATCATATTTACATTAGTAGTACATTAATAGTTCATGAAGACAATAAATTTTGATTACAGTCTCTAATTGCACAAACCTCTTTAAATTAAATGCAAATTGTCAAGGAAGATATTTATGGTTGAACAATTATTCCTACTAGCAAAGTAATTACATTCATTGCATGAACATTCCGCAGTGATTGGCAGAGTTTTACAATATGATTAGTGCTCATATTGAATAATTGACTTATATACTATACCGAACAATCAATTATTAATATCATAATAAGAGAAATAAGTACAAGAAATAAAATAAAATACGACGAGTGCAGTATATCTATGATAACGCTCAACATCATTCAATTCATACCGACTGAATATTGAAAAATTTAACATGCATTTTTGATGTGTTTTATTTCATACGTTTTTGTTTTTTGTGTAGAAGGGAACACTTTTTAGTCTTATGAACACATCATTGATTTATGCAGTTACCAAATTCAACATTTCATCATTATCACCGTTGTTTATATTTCAGTTGCAACATTTAATGCTGCCGTTTTGGAATTTCTTAAAGTTGTATTTCTCTTTAACTTACAACTTCTTCGTTGCATTCCGATAAATTATAGTGATTATTAAAACGTTTTTAATATATTTGATATACTTTAGCATAATTTACGGTAAATAGAGGCTAAATTACGGATATTAGATTTTCCAATAGTATATGAAACTTTCATCAAATAATAATATTCCAGGAATATATGATCAAACATATTTCATTAATTCACAATAATGCGGTTATTTACGAGGCCTAAAATGACCTACATTTTCTCCATAATTATGTTTTTCTGAATAAATAATGTTTTTATCTATTTCATACTTTGTAAATATTTATTTAAATGCATTTCAAATAATTTTACTTACCAAAGTATTATTAGTAGCAACATGCAACTAATTAAATTCAGAAATATAACCAAATGTGTTAAAAGTCAAATTTAGTTCCCCAATTAATTGGTTTGTAGAAGCCGATTTATTCCGATAATCTTTGATTTTTTTTATTTTTTTTTATTTTTATTTTTTAAATATTCATTTCTTCACAAGAAAACATTTATTCTTAATATAAACCATGACTCATTCATTTAAAAATAGTTTTACAACAGCATTACCAATTACAGTAATCACACTAAACATTCATACTGTTACACTGAAACATATAAATTCTAATTTTGTTTTTTCAATATTTATAAGACCCTGATTCGCACGATTATGTGTTTTGATAACTGCCTCATTTTAAAAATCTACATAAACTTAAAGTGCGGTAACGTAAAGTTGAATATGTTTCATTTCTTAAAACTGTCAGAAGATATGTTTTGTACGAAAGAGCTGTGGGGGTATTTCAACTTTATGAATGCAAACTTTTATCTTCGTGACTTAACAATTTTATTTCCGCATATTCGTTTTGTTAAAACAGTGAATTCGTGAAGCTGAAATCGTGAATTCTTAATGTTGAAATTGTGAATTCACGAACATACAATAGTGAATTCAGGAAGATTAAATCGGGATTTCATTAATTTGAAATGTTCCGATCGGTCTTTATTAGTGTTTTCTTTTCTCACAGTAATAATGTGTCTAACCAATATGGTTTATGTTACTAGTAATACGTAAAAGATCGGTATGCCTTTATTGAAAGAAATTACTAAAGCACGATACATAATCCATTATGGAACACAAATATATTCTAAACAATAAAATGCTGACTATAATTCGGTATATCGGTGGTTGCATCAAGTTCAAAAGAACATATTTCAATATAAATAGATGGGTATTGTATGGATAATTTAACGCTTTTAAATTAATTGTTCGCCTGTTACTGTATACATTTGCAACATCTGGGTCTTAGATAACAAAATATTATCCGTGTGTATTTTTACTTTTCTTCATTTACTTATTACATTGTGTTCAATATAATAATAACAATAACGATATAATAAGAATCATCATATTTATTACAGTTTGTACAAATCTTAAAATGCAGCAAAAGAAATAAAAGACACGTTAAAACATTATACATTTTGGTTTCTTACACTACTTACAAACAATGATATAAACTTTTTGAGATATGTCTTTTTATTCTGTTATTTGTAGGTAAGATAAAGCTCGAAAGTATGGTCTACAGAAAAGCATTTACCGAAGCAAGATAAACATGTACACAATTAAACAGCATTAGCAGTGTGACGTTATCCTCCATCAAAAACAATGTTCAGATCTTCCAAACATACTATTTCCTGCCATTTGTTTGGCAACTAGTAACACATAATCAGGGAGCCAACATAATACTGCCACAAGACTTTCTGATAATAACACGTAAACAGTTTGTTACTCCATTTGAACAAACAAATGCCATTTTAAGGTCATATAAAAATCGCGATCTTTTGTGTTTTCTTTTAATCTTTTGAGAACGTATCTTCTTTGATTTATTGTTGTTTTCTGTTGTTGTTTTTTTCAATACTATTTTAAAATCGCATGAAATATATATTGTATATAAGTACACAATCATTACTTCATATCAGTACAATTTATGTAAATGCTGAACGTAAAAAAGCATCATGTTCCTACACATTCCAAACTATAAATTCAGAGTAGTTACAAATGTACTCATTATTATTTCAGCGAAGCAAGATTTAATTTCCTGGTTTGTTTTAAACAACACATATTTAAAGACAAGTACTACATAATTATGAACAATTTGTTATTATTTCCTCTGCTGAACTATACAATTAATTTCATGGCAATTCGCGTTTTGACTTTTCCCCCGATATCTTTATTTTAATTGATCATAAATTGAGATAGTTAGAAATCTTTTACACTTTGTTATCTGAAACGAATGATGATTTTACCGAAATAGACATAAACAAATTGCTAAAAATCGCACAATCTATTTAAAACTTTAATGACCACATTAACGGATGTTTCTTAATTATTCAAAATTTCATCATTGTTTTGTGTTTAAATGTTGAGATCTGCGTAAGTCGGTGCTATGGGGCGTGGACGGTAACTTGCTATTTCCAGTTGCTTAAAGGAACTCCACTGAGGTTTATAAGTCTAAAAACATAAAATTGTGAATTCAGGAAGATGAAATCGGGATTTCATGAAGTTGAAATGTTCCCATCGGTCTGTATTTAGTGTACTTAGTGTTTTCTTTTCTCACAGTAATAATGTGTCTAACCAATATCGTTTATGTTACTAGTAATACGTAAAAGATCGGTATGCGTTTATTGAAAGAAATTACTAAAGCACGATACATAATCCTTTATGGAACACAAATATATTCTAAACAATATAATGCTGACTATAAATCGGTATATCGGTGGTTGCATCAAGTTCAAAAGAACATATTTCAATATAAATAGATGGGTATTGTATTGATAATTTAACGCTTTTAAATTAATTATTCGCCCGTTACTGTTTACATTTGCAACATCTGGGTCTTAGATAACAAAATATTGTCCGTGTGTATTTTTACTTTTCTTCATTTACTTATTAAATTGTGTTCAATATAATAATAACAATAACGATATAATAAGAATCATCATATTTATTACAGTTTGTACAAATCTTAAAATGCAGCAAAAGAAATAAAAGACACGTAAAAACATTATACATTTTGGTTTCTTACACTACTTACAAACAATGATATAAACTTTTTGAGATATGTCTTTTTATTCTGTTATTTGTTAGGTAAGATAAAGCTTGAAAGTATGGTCTACAGAAAAGCATTAACCGAAGCAAGATAAACATGTACACAATTAAAAAGCATTAGCAGTGTGACGTTATCCTCCATCAAAAACAATGTTCAGATCTTCCAAACATACTATTTCCTGCCATTTGTTTGGCAACTAGTAACACATAATCAGGAAGCCAACATAATACTGCCACAAGACTTTCTGATAATAACACGTTAACAGTTTGTTACTCCATTTGAACAAACAAATTCCATTTTTAGGTCATACAAAAATCGCGATCTTTTGTGTTTTCTTTTAATCTTTTGAGAACGTATCTTCTTTGATTTATTGTTGTTTTCTGTTGTTGGTTTTTTTTTTCAATACTATTTTAAAATCGCATGAAATATATATTATATATAAGTACACAATCATTACTTCATATCAGTACAATTTATGTAAATGCTGAACGTAAAAAGCATCATGTTCCAAACTATAAATTCAGAGTTGTTACAAATGTACTCATTATTATTTCAGCGAAGCAAGATTTAATTTCCTGGTACGTCTTAAACAGCAAATATTTTAAGACAAGTATTACATAATTATGAACAATTTGTTATCATTTCTCTGCTGAACTATACAAATAATTTCATGGCAATTCGTGTTTTGACTTTTCCCCCGATATCTATATTCTTAATAAATCATAAATTGAGATAGTTAGAAATCTTTTACACTTTGTTATCTGAAACGAATGATGATTTGACCGAAAAAGACATAAACAAATTGCTAAAAATCGCACAATCTATTTAAAACTTAAATGACCACATTAACGGATGTTTCTTAATTATTCAAAATTTCATCATTGTTTTGTGTTTAAATGTTGAGATCTGCGTAAGTCGGTGCTATGGGGCGTGGACGGTAACTTGCAATTTCCAGTTGCTTAAAGGAACTCCACTGAGGTTTATAAGCCTAAAACCAAAAACATAAAATTGTAATTTTTAACATAAATAAACATGAGCACTTAAAACAGAAATATAAATAAAATATAACCAAGTAATATACAAGAAATACATTGTAAATCATATGTTTGTGCTATTCTCAGTCCGATTTGAGAGAAAAGCGTTTAAACGCTTTTCAATTTAGGGTCATTTTTCACTATTATAATAATTATTCTGGAAAAACGAAGGAAGCTAATGATCTGAAATTTTGCACATACGTTATAAGTATAGATTTACATCAAATGGAGTAATAATCTCAAAAAAAATATTTCCAGTCCCGTCATTCAAAAAAACTCAGTGGAGTCCCTTTAACGGAACAGAGCCTGCATTATTTTCAATTTTGTCGTTAAAAGCGTGCATAAGTGATTCCGTTTTTCTCTCTAACATATATGTATACATATTTTGTACAAAGTGGGGAAAATAGATCGTTCGAGAGCAGTGTCAAAAACACAAAAAGGAGAACATTACAGAACCATTTTGATTGCGTCAGATATTGATAAAGTAGCGCGCAACATTTTTCACGCCACATCTCTCTTACATTTGTGAAGAAAATCTTGTAGATGATAAAAAAAAACAGACAAGAAACAAAAGCTTGAAACATATACGAACATACCATTTTCAGTTTTTGTTAATACTTGTTGACATTTATTTTAAAATCACTGTTCTCCAGTTAAGTGCATTTCATAGAAATAAATAATAACAGAAATGTTTGACGCTGTGTGTCTTAGCTGTAAAGCTCGAGTACCTTTGTGGTTGTTTAAACACAGTTGCAGTTGGAATAGTAAGTCATTTGACATGTCATACATTTTGTAGAACAACAGTAAAATGATAATCATGAGGAAATGTAGCATTTTGTTTCTAAACACAATTTTGCATTGGTAATTGCGTATGATTGCTGTAACGAACACTTATAGTTCTGCCACTGTTAAATGTAACCCTGTACATGTCACCTCTGTTCCAGGGCCCCGTACGCCGCCCACAACTCAAGCAGGCTAGAACAGCCACTTTGAATTCTTTCCGAAATTTGTCTGAAATGATAAGACAATCCGACTAAAATTGGGATTTTTAAAATTGCATTTGTTTTCATAAAATGGAAATTTACAAATGAATATGCTGTGACGAATAATACTATAATAGTATAATATATAATAAACACATTTATGATATCAGTACCGAGGACAGACAATATATGTTTCAAGATCTTCCCGTTGTCAGAGATGTTATGATTTGCTAAATTTTATATGAACTTAAAAAGTTATAAAGTTAACTTTACACAGTAAGCATTTTTACTTCGGATTTAATCGTATAAATGACTTGAAAATACATTTTATATTTACATAAACATCGCATGTAAAACTTTTAGTCCTGTTGCAAACTGATGAAAAAGATAATTTCCAAAGTATAATAAACTTAATACATGTAATAATATCGTGTCTATTTCTGCTCGTTTTATTTGTTTTGTTGGGCTTTCTTTAGGGATTCTTAATTTCTCTCTATTTTGACATAATAGCTCACAATGTCTGATGAGGAAACTGTAGTTTATATATTATGCCGCTTGTTTTCCGTTTTTTTTTAACAAAAATATCACAAAAAGAAATCAGTATTTCAGTCTAAATCATGATGACATTTGTAAACACAGACATTTTCAATAAAACATCAGGAAAAGTATCAGGAAACTAATATAAATCTTGAAGAATTTAGCCTGTAGTCGTTTGACTTTTACTTTGAGGTTCTCTATTATAATAAACCTTTAAAGGACGATGCAATGTAACACTGAAGAAGTTTTAAGAACAAATTAGTGCGGATAAGTATTGATAACAACGGAGATAGACGATTTATCGCGTTATTTTTTTAAAGGGGATATTTATTTGTCGTAATATTCTTCACAGATGAAAAGTGTAGCCTCGTCTAATATATCTATATAAGTGTTTATTTGATCTTACATACAAGGTACTACATTTCTACCTGTTCATGCTTTCGCAATGGGTTTAAATATATTTCTTTTGATTGCCTTATCGTAACATTATGCGCTGTCTCTGATAATGTCATTCAATTATGACGGTAGAGCCATGACATCAATCTTTAAAAATAAGCCTTTACAGTTTTTCAAATTGTGAATCCCTAAAATGAGTTTTTCCAGTATATAAACGCATTTTGCCTGCGGTTGAAAATATTTCATCTTATATTTCATTCAATTTGATAACTGATCTCAATCTGCAAGAAATTGATAAATTATAGTTTGGTTATGCAATTTAATTAGTCTAAAAAGGAAGAACTTAATTAAAACTATTCCGTTAATAGACTAAAAAAACATAACAAATAGTAATTCTTACCGCTCATAAAATTATAAATAACTGGGTTTACACAGCTGTTGAAGAAGATTCTCCAATGTGCAGTTAGTACAAATATGTTTTCAGCCGAGTGACTCATATTTTTATTTGATCCAGTGTATCTGAAAAAAAAAAGGAATATTCATTTCAAATTAGGTCAGACTTATTTAATACTTGCATTCCTTTCTTAAATCTCAACATTTTCCTTTTTTCTTATTAAATGTAAATAAATATACCTACAGTTTCGTTAAATGTTAGTTTGAATCATTCAACAACACAATCATTTCTATGAAAGTAAAAACCATTCATTTTTAAGAAAAAGACGCGTATAGGAAAGCGATCGATTTCAACATCTATAAGGAAGCGACTTTATCTGTAGCTGTTTACGAGGTTTTTATGTTCTTCTTAGTCTAAATAACTTAGCTGTTTGCCTATGTTTCGAATTAAAGCGCTTTTTTTATTAGATGCAACGTTTAACTTAAATCAGTTAACCCGACTGAACACCGATAGTGCGACATGAACAGTCAGAATTGTTCGGATCTAGGTCTTCTCATTGGACAAACAAGTCTAATACTAAATAATTATAACACCATTACGATCACCACAATTCATTCCAATAAAATGTGGTGCTTCTTCTCAGACATGTTTACGCTAAAGCTTACGGATTACTGATATGCACAATGTAAATGCAAATCTATAATTAGGCTATATAAAATCATAGCCTACTACTTGTTAAAGTATAGGATATGTATTTGTAGTATGTAGAATTTATTACCACCGTAAGAGCAAGGGTTAGAATATCAAATGTATATTTCAAAACCGTAACTTAATATATTGTAAAGGTGTATTGGGAAGAAGCATAATATTATACCAAACATAAAAACTACAGCTACGAGCATCTTGGCACCCTTCTTTCTACCATCCATCTGATCCTCGCGAGTCTTTTGCAAAACCAAATAAATGTTAAGACAGAAAATATATATATATAATTCACACTAGTTTATAAGCTGGAAAAGATTGTCGCAGAACGTTCATGTCACTGTCTTTGCCTTCGCGAAAAATATGAACTCTGTATATGTTGGAACGATAATTGTTGTATTTGATGGATTACCCGTATTTCCATAAAACGAACAAATAGCATTTATTTTTCTGAAAACTTTGAACTGGTTGGTTTGTTGTGGTTTTAAAAGTTATATCTTAACTTGCATTCAAACATTGTTCTTCTGCAATATAGAGCAACAAATACAGGCACAAAGTGAAAGGAATTGATACAAACAGTTACATGTTAGAACAAGACAAAATGTTAACTCGGAGATATTCAAGAAACCGGCAGTGTATTAACTGGTGCCAAATGGATATTGAAGAAAACGACAGAATGTTTACTCATGGGAATCTATTAAAGAAACCGACAAAATGTTAACTAATGGCGAAGGGACATTGAAGAAAGTGACATAATATTTATTTTCGGCGGCGATAAATTATAAAAAACGAGATAATGTTAATTGGTGGCGACAATATGGTAATCATCTATCGCATGCCTCTTTCTTCCACATTTTACACCAAAGTTCAATGCACTTAGTATGTTTCAAACAATTCGAAACATGGACCGCCTTTAATAGATTTCACTCTATTAGATTCCAACCGAAATATGCACCGCCTTTAATAGATTCATCTTTATAAGTTTCTGAAATGGATTTCACTTTTAAATTACTAGCTTCAAATAAGTAGCATATTGCATTTCTTTTTTCAAACCGAAATATGCTCCGCTTTTAACAGATTTCATTGATCGAAATGTGAATAAAATTGTGAGATTAATAGTAATACTTATATTTTCAGAATTTTATAAATTAAAAATTATGGTACGTCCATAAACTAACAATTAAGTGAATAAACTACAGTAGTATGAAAGTGAACGGTAGTGTTACACACGACCAATGCACTTGAGAGTAAAATGATGGTAAAAATTAAACAAATAATACTTCATTTTAAATTACCTAATAACTTACGTTTTATCTCGTCAGAGTTGTTGTAGATATTTCTGAATCGACTTATATCATGGTAATGTATTAATTTTTACTGTTACTGTTTTCTGTAATTTCTACAGAATTTATAATGTTTAATTTATAGTGTACGTATCTTACATTTCTGTATCTTGTATTGCAACGCAAAAATGTTGCTTGTCGATGAACATGTATATGTTTTTGCCAATAAATTATTTGACTTGACTTGGAAAAGAAACTGTTACAGGGGCATCAGTGACCGGGTGATGAAGGTCGTTGACTTCAAACCACTTGCCCCTTACTGCTATGCTTTCGAATCCCGTTTGGGTCTTTTCATGTAAGGAACTTATCCAGCTAGCGTACAGAACGTCGATGGTTCTTCTCAAATGCTCGTTCGTGTCTAAACTAATGCATACAGGGACACCTGAAGTCTTCCTCTACCAGTAAAGTTGGAAAGTCGCCAAATGACCTTTACTGTGTTGTTGCGACGTTAAACAATACCATAGAAAAAATATTGTTACCTGAGCGAATCAAAACGAACGTCAATTTTGGGTCATATTAATAATAATAATATGACACCCGACCCCGCCTTAATGAATGGTAGTGTTTGCTACAAGGTAATTGTATTTCTCTTTTAATTTTGTAAATTATCCTGTTATATTTTATATACAATATGGGATAAGCGACTTTGCAAATAGATAAATAAAACAATAATGAGGAATTTTAATAAACGAGGAATACTGATAAAGGAATGACTTTATGAGAAATATAATAGGATAATATTTCCAAAAGAGTAATAAAACTGATTAATTGCACAATGTTATAACGTTATTGAAATTCTTGTTAATGATTCAAATATACCGAAATTTATGTTTTATTATTTTTAGCCCAAAATAGATGCAGCTACCTGCTTACGTAATATATATTTATATTTCAGTTCTCTTTAAATGTAATTCAGTATTTAATGTACTAAAGCTATTACACCTAACATCGTTTAAGTGCAAAGATACCGGTGCAATGAGGGTATTTAATGTTTTCCATAACCTGATGAAGTTTTCTAGGTAGATCCGTAGTTATATACCATATCAAATATAAGGTTCTATGTCTACCATGGAGTTTATGTTTACATAACAATACGCCGTTTTGTTCCTATGCCAGTATAATTCACGGAAAAAATCATACTGGATTCACAAGCTTAACACATTATCTCCTAATGGTATGAATGCAAAAGTTTTGTACAATTCAAACTTTGTCATTATTGAGCCGGTATACATATACATGTAGTATGTTTTTTCTCATATCAAGGTTTTTTTATTATTATTATGAGAATTTTTGTATCACATGTGCAGATCCATATTATATGTGTAATTTATTGTATATTGCTGTAATTTTTATTCATGAAAGATTCTGTATGTATTTGACAAAGTTTTTATTCCCGCGTAAACGTCACGTTCTGTTTAGCGTATAGTTAAACGGACGTTGCGTCATTTGTCATTTGTTATTTTATAAACGTCAATTTTTTCTGAAGAAAGCTTAAGAAAATCGTTTGTTTTTATTGAACTGATTATATAGTATAAATCACGGAAACTAATCGATTACGCTTTCTGTAAAGTCGATTGGTATACGTATCAAATGACCAACTTCGGCAGTTAACAAAATTTCTTTCAGGAATTGACAGTAATTGTCTCTTAAGCTATAACACGAATATTTTGCGTATATACACCTGGGAATAAGTTAAGCACACCTGGCATTTTGCTTCAATTTTGACATGACCAAATCTAAAGTTTTAAATTTTATTTTGGCAATGCTACGAACCATTTGAGTCGACCTGCAATAACTGGAACAAGCTCTGTACCAAGAATAGCAAAATGTACGTCAAAATCGCATTAGACGCCTTACTGGTACTATGGAGAGAAAGGTTGAGGCTATCCGGACACGTGGCGCTTACACATGTTATTAAATATTTGCCTACATAATGTCATTTTAGGTTACGTAATCGTCAACATTTACCAAAAATATGCACCAGTAAATCGATGGCTGAACGCAACACTGGTCTAACTTGATTTTTACAAAGTTTTAAGGAGGCTATAAAAACTTCATTAATTCTATAAATTGAACATTTTTGTTATTTTTTTTTAGATTTTTATATCCATATAAGTTAAAATTTTAGTTAAAAGGAGTTTCAAAAATTAATATTGGTAAATAAAAAAGATATTTGAAAAAATATGAGTTAGATCAGTTTTCCATTTATAAATCATCAAATATCAATGATAAATTTTCAGCAAAACTGGTCTAACTTGACTTAGCCCTATGTTGCATTTACAAAATGGGTTCAATAAGACCAAAAGAATAATCAATTAGTGCTATGTTTAAAAAAATAGGATAATATAATAGAAAAAAGCTTTAACTTTAACCATATTTAAGTATGTTTTTAAAGGAAAACAACTTTTCTACAGAAACCGACATGTTAATTTATACAAAATTGACAATTATTAATTTTGCATAACATACTAGAAATCAGGCAATCTTAAAAGTCAGTTGTTTTATCACATAAAATTATTTTTTAAAAAATGAAATTATAAATTTCAGTTCATAATGAATGTTTTGTAGACAAGATAATTTTTTTTTATATAAAGCATTATTCAATGTAACATTAAAATTGAAGCACATACTCATAACTGAAAAATAGAAGCATGTTTATAAAACTCGCAACTCTAAAAACACAGGCAATTTGATTCAAAATTAACAATAGTTTTACCTATTGGATCTTCATTTATATTTTCAAGTTTATCTATGTAGTCAGAATTTCAAGTAAAATGTTATTTTAAGGAACAGTTTGCATAAACTAAACTCCAAGTTGCCAAGCAGCATTATTTGCTGCCTCTCTTTGTAATTTAACTTGGCATGGCACTTGTATCTATAGCTTTGTCCACCTTCCTTTGTCATTATCCGTTATACTCAATTTTTTGTCAGATTTTTAAACATAATTTTTTCCCATATTCCTATTACAGTAAATCATTTCATTTCTCTATTATCTATCATCATTCTTACTTTTTTATCTAATATTTTCTCCATTTAATAACTATTTTCTGTATTACATAAACCATCATTTTAACCATTCTCCACTTGCCAGCACTCATCACCAGCACAATGATATAAAAAAAACCCTAATTTCACCTTCAAAATAATTAACAACAATTATATCACCATCATCATCCTGGGCTCTTATATAAACAGCATTGTCTCCACTAGCCCTTTGTTAACCCCCATTACTATTCTGAGTACTCATCTCACCACCATTATCTTCCTCACCACCTATATAAGCAGCATTGCCACCAAATTAGACCTCATTACATCAGTTTTGTCATCTATCACACTTTTATCACAAGCATTGTCATCTTCTAGTCCCCACTTACTATAATAATTACCAATATTGTCCCCACTACCATTACAAATCCAACATTGTCCTCACTATAACTATAATATCACCAGCATTGTCCCCACTTACCCTCATATTACCAACATTTTCTCACTATAAACTATAAAATCATCTGTACTGTCCCCACTGACCCTTATAATACCAACATTGTCCCAACTAACTATAATATCACCAGTATTGTCCCCACTAACTATAATATCACCAGCATTGTCCCCACTAACTATAATATCACCAGCATTGTCCCAACTAACTACAATATCACCAGTATTGTCCCCACTAGCTATAATATCACCAGCATTGTCCCCACTAACTATAATATCACCATTATTGTCCCAACTAACTACAATATCACCAGCATTGTCCCAACTAACTATTATATCACCAGCATTGTCCCAACTAACTATAATATCACCAACATTGTCCCCACTAACTATAATTAATATCACTTACATTGTCCCCACTAGTTATTATATAACTAGCATTGTCCCCACTAACTATAATATCACCAGCATTGTCCCAACTAACTACAATATCACCAGCATTGTCCCAACTAACTATTATATCACCAAGGTTGTCCCCACTAACCCTTATAATTACCAGCATTTTCTCCACTAACTATTATATCCCCAGCAATTCCCCCACTAACTATAATATCACTAGCATTGTCCCCATTAACTATAATATCCCCAGCAATGTCCCCACTAACTATAATATCGCTAACATTGTCCCCACTTACTTTAATATCACCAGTCATGTCCCCACTAACTATACTATTACTAACACTGTCCCCACAAACTTTAATATCACCAGCAATGTCCCCACTAACTATCACTAACTATAATATCACTAACATTGTCCCCACTAACACTCATATCACCAGCATTGTCTCCACTAACTATAATATCACCAGCAATGTCCCCACTAACTATAATATCACTAACATTGTCCCCACTAACACTCATTACCAGCATTGTCTCCACTAACTATGATATCACCAGCATTGTCCCCACTAGTTATAATATTTCTAGCATTGTCCCTACTAACCCTCATATCACCAGCATTGTCCCCATTTACTATGATATCACCAGCATTGTCCCATCTATGATTTCGCAAGCATTGTCTCCATTATTACCCTCTTTATCAGCATTGGCCCCACTAAATATAATATATCACCAGCATTGTCCTCACTTCTTTCTTAAGAATTTCTTTTCTTGTTGGGTTTTATGTCGCACTTACACAACAGTCTCAGGTTGTATGGCAATACTCCAGCTTTACCAGTGGAGGAAGACCTCAAGTACCCAAGTTCTGTTGCTTCATGTTTGTAACATCCAAGGTTAGCTTATAAGGAATTTACTTAGCCTATAAGGAATTTACACCGGCTGCCGATACAGACGAAAATATCTAAAATGAGGGTAATTTTTTATGGCGGTAAAGAATCACAAGTTTCCACTACACAGTTACCAGTGAGAGCTAGATATTCTTGTCTGTGACAACACCTTGTCTTAGATTTTGTTTCTCGCATATTACATATCAGTGATATTTTGTAAAGAAATGACGATAACTAATACTTTCATTTAGCACTTTTCTCTTATAGTAGCGTATGACTTTACAACTTCATTTGTTATGGCACAATGATGTCATCTTTAGAACACAATTCATTCATAAAAGGCGTTTGGGAATGACTTCATTTAAAAACATTGACTTGTCTTACATGGGGAATGTAAGACAGGTTTTTCTAGCACCTGTGTAAACAGTAGATAATCCTATCTGATATGCAAGAAAAAATCTTTCCTGTTTCAGCGAAATATAACCTCAATTGTGTTGGTGTGCCATAAAACCAAACCAGACAAACCAAAAATATTATTCAAATGATTACAAGCCTTATACATACAGATACTAAAGAAACTTCACTGAGCTCCAAAGGCATAAAAACTTAAGATTTGAATTTCTGAAATGAATCAACTTGGGCCACATAAACAAAAAGATACACAAGAGATATAAAGAAATTATACTTAACATGAAGTTGAAAATTTTATAATGGTTCTATTATTATCTAATTTGAGTTTAAAGCTCTATTAATATGCTTTTCAATATCCGATCATTTTTATAGTTCACATAACTGCTCGGAAAAATACTTAGCAAATGATCTGAAAGTTTAAACAAAGTTATTTGTCCAGACTTTCATCAAATTGTACATAAACATAAATCTCAACTCCCATGATGCCAAAATAGGAGTCCTTTTAAGTTTAAGAAGAAGCAAATTGTATTAAATAATTATAAAATCTTGATATTTAAAAAGGGTTGGAGATCTTGTTTAATCAGTATAATAATTAATAGATCACTATGATTAAAAAAAAAACAATAACAAGTAAATAATTTTCATCAACAGTGAATTAAATGATTTAAATATTATAATAACTCTTTTTGAAAGGTTAATACGCTATTATTTTTTATTTCAATCTTAAATGACTATGTAGAGATAATATAGCAATTTTAAACTTATAACTGTTCCTTGAAAACAAAATAGAATTAATTAAGAGCCTTGGATTTACATTTCTGCAATTTTGGCAACAAAAATGGGTAAAATGTAGAAAATAATTATTTAAGAATATGCCAAACCTAACTTAATACCCGCAAATATAACAAAACTGATTTTTATTGTATTGAAATTAAACAGCAACACTGTGCTAACTGGAGTTAGTACAGTGTTATCATCCAATAAGTAAATTTTGATTAATGCAACACAGTTCTAACTTGAGTTAGCTCTCTGTTGCATTTAAGTTATACTCACATTTGAGATAGAGCAAAATGCCAAGTGGTAAATAAAACCCATAAAATTTCACAATTATTTCTAATATTTTATTTACTGATGTATTTCATGCAATTAGGCTAAAAAATGCAAAAAAGTCATTTTTGAAAAAAAATTCAAGTTAGACCAGTGTTGCGTTCAGCCATCGAAATGTTAGGTAAACACTTCAACACCATACTTATAAACACTTAATTTTTTGGTAAAAACAACACATTTTCTTATGCTAAGTATAGACTAAACTCATAAATTACTGGTTTATGATTACTAAATTTATATCACTGCTTTTCAATTTACTATTTCTTAGCTCAATTAAGTCATCATCTCATGACAGTACTTTCAATCACTGCCAATTTTAAATTCCGAAGTGTGCTTAACCTATTTCTAGGTGTGTATAATGCTACTCGTCAATTATGTATTTTAGGAAGTAAAAGCGTGTCACGTGATTTACAATAAAACTTGTTTCAGTCAGTCAAATCATTTGTAAAATATACATTCAAAGAGTGATAATGTACGTATGGAAGGAAATGTGACATGACTGTATGCCATTGATAAAGTATTGTGAGATTTAAATATAACTTAGACACCAGATTCCTTACTAAGCATTAACGCACGACTACTGTCATAAAATGGAAATTAATGGTATATTATTAAATTCAAATTTAGAATGTAGATCAATATTCTATAATGATCAAAACATTTATGTAGAATTCTAACTTAAATAAAGTCAACCGAATGCTTCATTCACTTTTATCTCAACCAGGTATTGATAAATTTATAATATATGAAGTGAACGTTTGTTTTTATCAGACATTTTGCTGATACCACGCACCGCTGTTTTCTTTTATAAAGTTATGATGAGGTATATAATAAGTGTGTAGTGATGAGAAAATCCGTTTTCAAACAGTGAATACTGAGTAAAGAGAGACATCATTTCCAAACGAAAACAACGATATTCCTACTTAATTGGTGATTTGGGGCATTAGCAACATGACTGTAAAAAATATGGAAAAACTGTAACTCACATGTAAACAAATCGTGTCTTCCAAGTTTCTTAAACCACGAACACTTGGGATGTGGAGCTCAAAATGCAATTCCGAATAAATGTATATTTGTCAATCCCAGCACATGTACTTATCATACTCGCCTTTCGGGCCTGAAATAATACATTCGAGGGACACAGTTCTTCCTCCACTTGTTAAGCACAAAAGTCGCCATATGATCTTTACTGTGTTGGTGCGATGTAGAACACAACCAAAACCATACAATAGACATGTTCAAAAACATTTCATATACTGATACATAGTAATTTTAAAAAGAAATCATTGAATATTTAAAGAACATACTTCTTTCGTAAAAAAAGGTTGATACAGTTCAATGTGTTTTAGTATGAACATTTATATGATGAATAATAAATGTTTTGTTCTAGAACAATTCATGATTGAAATATGTTTAATTTAACATGACTGGTTAAGTGTTTATAAGTATGGTGTTGAAGTGTTTACCTAACATTTACTGGTGCATATTTTTGGTAAATGTTGACAATTACGTAACCTAAAATGGCATTATGTAGGCAACTTTTTAATAACATGTGTAAGCGCCACTTTCCCGGATAGCCTCAACCTTTCTCCCCATAGTACCAGTAAGGCGTCTAATGCGATTTTGACGTACATTTTGCTATTCTTGGTAAACACTTAAAGATTTAAAGAGACATTTAAAAGTGAGACAAACAAAAATAGTGCAGGTGTGTATTTAGGATGGGACATCCTAAACCTGGCTTACAGCCGAATTGAATGTGGGCCCCGCCGAGGTGATAGCATTCTTTAGCACACACATATATTTGATCTCTGTATTAGCATACATGTTTTTGTCCAAACTTCTTACCGTTGAATGCCAGTGCACTAATACCATGGTTTTATGACAAAGAGTTTACATGTAAAAAATATGGCATACACAAAACAGAATCTCTGACTAATTATTTACTTGGAAACCTAAGGTACATTTATGTATCCAATGTAGTCAGAAGAATTTACATTGAAACATGAAACGGTAATTATATTCAAGAAAACATAAAAGAAATGAAACACACACTATGTGATTAATACACTCACGGTAATTGTAGAATAAATCTCGTACAATAGATTCATCATTAAAATAGATCATTTGCATACATTGATTTAATGGAACATTTATTACTATTATATCATATTTACATTAGTAGTACATTAATTAGTTCATGAAGACAATAAATTTTGATTACTGTCTCTAATTGCACAAACCTCTTTAAATTAAATGCAAATTGTCAAGGAAGATATTTATGGTTGAACAATTATTCCTACTAGCAAAGTAATTACATTCATTGCATGAACATTCCGCAGTAATTGGAAGAGTTTTATAAATCAAATGTGATTAGTACTCATATTGTATAATTGAACAATGTTCTATACCGAATAATCAAATAGTAATATGATCATAATTAGAGACATAAGTACAAGAAATAAAATAAAATACGACAAGTGCAGTCTATCTATGATAACGCTTAGCATCATTCAAATCATACCGACTGAATATTGTAAATTATAACATGCATTTTTGATGTGTTTTACTTCATACGATTTTACACTTTAGTACTGATTTCTATTGTTTTTTCGTTGTTTTTTTTTTGTTGTTGTTGTTTTAAATTTCCACTGATGAGAATTTGAAGTCAAGTATCAAGTCATTGACGGAACCTCCATGATCGAGCGCTTATTGTCGCTGACGAAGATTGACCATTCCATTCCCCGTTGTGTCTTATCATTAGTTAAATCATTTAGGGCATACGCATTCTGTTAATTGAGAACCATTCGCCACTTTTACAGAATGTCTCAAACCTGTGCGTTTGAAGGTTTTATGATCACCGTCTCATGAACACATTGATCGACGTAGTTTCCAAATTCAAAATTTCATCATTATCACCTTTGTTTATGTTTCAGTTGCAACAGTCAATGTTTCCGTTTTGGAATTTCTTTAAGTTGTATTTCTCTATAGTTTACAACTTCTTTGTGGCAGTCCGATACATAATACTGATTATTAAAACGTTTTTAATATAATTGATATATTTTAGCATAATTTACGGTTAATAGAGGTTAAATTACGGTAAATAGATTTTTAAAAATTATATATGAATCTTTGATCCAGTCTTATAAGATATTACAAATTTCATTTTTTCACGATAATGTGGTTGTTTACGAAGTCTAAAACGACCTTCATTATCTACACATTCTATTCCTTCTAAAAAAATATATTTTCTTTTTAAATTTATTTCTTTACTAATCATTGTACTATAAGTAGCAACATGCATCTCATTCAATTCGGAATTAAAACCAAAAATGTCAGTTAGCAGTGGTTAACAGTCAAATCTAGTTCCCCAAATTTAGTTAATTGGCTTTTTGAAGCCGATTTATTTTGATAATTAACGAAATGGAACTTTAAGATTTTTTTTTGTTTTGAAATGTTCATTGACCTTCATCAGAATAAATTAATTCTTGATATAAGCATGACCCATTAATTTCAAAATTGTTTCTATTACAACATTATCAATTACATTAATCACATTTAACATTAAAACTATTACACTGAAATATATTGTAAAACTCTAAATTCTTTCAATATTTAGACCTTGATTCGCCTGATAATGGATTTTGATAATTGCTTCATTTTAAAAATCTACATAATTCATAAGTGCGTTGACTTAAAGCTGAATGTGTTTCCTTTCTTAAAACTGTCAAAAATGTTTTGTACGAAAGACATTTCAATTTTATGAATGCACGATTGTATCTTCGTAAATTTACAATTTTATTTCCGTATAATCATGTTGTTGAAACAGTGAATTCGTGAAGTTGAAATCGTGAATTCATGGACATAATATTGTGAATTCAGAAAGATGAATTCGGGAATGCGTGAAGTTGAAATGTTCCCACAAGCTTTTCTTATATTTTTTCTCTACGTATTATTGTGGGTATCATAGCATTGTGTACCAATAACGTTAATGTTAATACATATAATAAAGGTATGCGTTTATTGAAATAAATTACTTAAGCACGATACATAATCATTGGAACACAAATATGTTCTAAACAACATAATGCCGACTATAACTCGGTAAAATGTGGTTGCATCAGGTACAAAAGAACATATTTAATATAAATGGATGCTTATTGTATGAAGAATGTAATGCGTTTTTTTAATTTACTCTTTTTCCAGTTACAGTATACATTTGCAACATCTGGGTATTGGATAACTAAATATAATACGTGTGTATTATTTCCTTTCTTCATTAAATGTAAATTTTGTGTTCAATAAAATAATAAGAAAGATACAATAAGAATCTTCATATTTATTACATTTTGTACAAATCTTTAAATGCAACAAAAGAAATAAAAGACACGTTAAAACATTCTACAATTTGGTTTCTTACACTACTTACAATGATATAAACCTTTTGAGATATGTCTTTTTCATTCTATTATTTGTTAGGTTAGAAAAATAAAGCTTGGAAGTATGGTTTACAGAAAAGCATTAACCGAAGCAAGATAAACATGTACACAATTAAACAGCATTAGCAGTGTGACGTTATCTTCCATCAAAAACAATGTTCAGATCTTCCAAACATACTATTTCTTGCCATTTGTTTGGCAACTAGTAACAACATATCAGCAAACCAATATTAGACCGCCACAAGACTTTCAGATAATAACACGTTAACAGTTTGTTACTCCCTTTGTACACACGAATGCCATTTTTTGAGGTCAGATAAAAATCGCGATCTTTCGTGTTTTCTTTTAATCTTTTGAGAACGTATCTTCTTTGATTTATTGTTGTTTTCTGTTGTAACAGTTGTTTTTTTCAATACTATTTTAAAATCGCAAGAAATATATATTATATATAAGTACACAATCATTACTTCATATCAGTACAATTTATGTAAATGCTAAACGTATCATGTTCCTACACATTACCAAACTATAAATTCAGAGTAGTTACAAATGTACTCATTATTATTTCAGCGAAGCAAGATTTATTTTCCTGGTTCGTCTTAAAAGTACATATTTAAAGACAAGTTTTACATAATTATGAACAATTTGTTATTATTTCTCTGCTGAACTATGCAATTAAATTCATGGAAATTCGTGTTTTGACTTTTATCCGGTATCTATATTCTTAATTGATCATAAATTGAGATACATTGTATTTAGAAAACTTTAACACTTTTTTTCAAAAAAAAAAAAAAAAATAGGTTTGTTATCTGAAATGAAAGATTATTTGACCGAAAACTGCTAAAAATCGCACACTCTTTTTAAAACTTTAATGACCACATTAACGGATGTTTCTTAATTATTCAAAATTTCATCGTTTTTTTGTATTTAAATGTTGAGATCTGCATACGTCGGTTCTGGGGGTGGGGGCATGGGTGGACGGTAACTTGCAATGTACAGTATCATCCATTAATATGCTTAACCAAACAGAGCCTGCATCATTTTCAATTTTGTCGTTTAGAGCGTGCATTAGTGATTCCATTTTTCTCTCTATTTAAGAACATACATGTATACATATACAAAGTGGGGAAAATAGATCGCTCGAGAGCATGTCAAAAACAGAAAAAGGGGGACATTACTGAACCGTTTTGATTGAGTCAGATATTGATAAAGAAGCATGGTGCAACATTTTTCACACCCCCATCTCTCTGACGTTTGTGAAATCAATAAAGTTGTTGAAAAGAAAATCTTGTAGATGAGAAAAGAAAATAAACAGACAAGAAGCAAAAGCTTGAAACATATACGAAAATACCATTTTCAATGTTTGTAAATACTTGTTGACATTTATTTTAAAATCACTGTTCTCCAGCCAAGTGCATTTCATAGAAATACATAATAACAGAAATGTTTGACGCTGTTTTTCTTAGCTGTAAAGCTCGAGTACCTTAAGTTTGTGGCTGTTTAAACACAGTTGCAGTTGGAATAGTAAGTCATTTGACATGTCATACATTTTGTAGAACAACAGTAAAATAAAAATCATGAAGAAATGTAGCATTTTGTTTCTAAACACAATTTTGCATCGGTAATTGCGTATGATTGCTGTAACGAACACTTATAGTTCTGCCACTGTTAAATGTAACTCTGTACATATCACCTCTGTTCCAGGGCCCCGTACGTCGCCCACAACTCAAGCAGGCTAGAACAGCCACTTTGAATTCTTTCCGAAATTTATCTGAAATGATAAGACAATCCGAATAAAATTGGGATTTTTAAAATCATTGCATTTAAATGATTTCATAAAATGCTAATTTACAAATGAATATGCTGTACAAATAATACTAACACATATATGATATTAGTACCGAGGACAGTAAATATATTTTTCAAGATTTTTCCGTTGTCAGAGATGTTATGAAAATGTAATAAATTTTATATGAAATAGTTAACTTTATCAACACATTTTGACACTGTAAGCATTTTTATTTCGGATTTAATCGTTTAATTGACTTTAATATACATTTTATATTTACATAAACATTTAGTCCTGTTGCAAACTGATAAATACGATTATTTCCAAGGAAGTCTTTTATGTTTATAAACTTGTTATACATTTAATAATATCTTGTCTATTTCTGCTCGTTTTTTTTGTCTTGTTGTGCTTTCTTTTGGGATTCTTAATTTCTCTATATTTTGACATAATAGCTGAGGAAACTGTAGTTTATATATTATGGCGCTTGTTTCCCGTTTTTTTCAAACAACGATATCACAAAAGGAAATCAGTAATGCAGTCTAAATCATGATGACCTTTGTAAACACAGACATTTTCAATAAAACATCAGGAAAAGTATCGGGAAACTAATATAAATCTTGAAGAATTTAGCCCGTAGTCGTTTGACTTTTACTATGAGGTTCTCCATTATAATAAACTTTTAAAGGGCGATGCAATGTAACATTGAAGAAGTATTAGGAACAAAATGAGTACGGATTAGTATTGATAACAACGGAGATAGACGATTTATCGCGTTATTTTTTTTTAAAAAGGGGGTAATATTCTTCACAGCATAGACACCAGATGAAAAGTGTAGCTACGTCTAATATATCTATATATAGAGGATATTTGTTAAGTTCAGTGTAAGATCGGAATATATTTCACCGAGTGAGCACCAAAAGGTATATTTCACGAGTGGCGTAACTTTTGGTGTTCACGAGGTGAAATATATTTCGATCTTACACTAAACTAAACAAATTTTCTTTTTATTACATGCAATCAAACGTTAAAAAGGACATTTTTACCTAAAAATAAATGAATAGCGCGCCAAATAATTATACAACGTGACGTCATTACGACGTCACGTTATTAAGTTGGTTTCCAGTTCTGTGTACGCTGGTATTTCACTTAAACAACGTAAGGGGCTTAAATTCAAAACAGTGAAATTATCAAATTGATAATTTCACTGTTTCAAACAGTGAAATTATCAGTTTTAATTCACTGATATATTTCTATAAACCATCGAAAAGCATGTAATAAAAGTGTTTATTTGATCCTACATGCAAGGCACTACATTTTTCTACCTGTTTCGCTTTCGCAATGGGTTTAAATATATTTATTTTGATTTTCTCATCGTTACATTAGGCGCTGTCTCTGATGATGTCATTCAATTATGACAGCAGAGCCATGACGTCAATCTTTAAAAATAAGCCTTTAAAGTTTCTCAAATTTTGAAACCCTAAAAGGAGTATTTCCAGTATGTACGAACATTTTGCCTGCAGTTGAATATATTTCATCTGATATTTCATTCAATTTGATACTGCTATCCATCGGCATGAAATTAAAAAATTATAGTTTGGTTATGCTATCTAATTATTATTTTTCTAAAGGAATAACTTGATTAAAACTATTCCGTTAATGGACTAAAAAACGTAACAAATAGTAATACTTACCGCTCATGAAATTATAAATAACTGGATTTACACAGCTATTGAAGAAGATTGCCCAATGTGCAGTTAGGACAAATATGTTTTCAGCCGAGTGACTCATATTTTTATTTGATCCAGTGTATCTGAAAAAAAAAAAGGATATTCATTACAAATTAGGTCAGACTTATTCATTATTTGCATTCCTTTCTTATAGCAGCGATATTTTCCATATTTTCTCATTTAACAAGTTAATAATTGTACATACAGTATTGTTAAATTTAAGTGTGAATCATTCAACAATGCAATTAATTCTGTGGAAGTAAAAAACATAGATTTCTAAGTAATAATCAGAAGCTAATAAGAAAAAAATATCAATTTCAACAGCTATAATGAAGGGGCTACAACTGTAGCTGTTTATAAGGTTTATTGTGTTCTTCTAATTAGCGTCTAAATAACTTAGCTGTTTGCGTTTGTTTCGAATACAAGCTCTTGGTTTTTATAACTTATGCAGTAAACCCGACTGAACACAGATTGTTCGAAATGAACAACCAGAATTGTTCGGATTTTCGTCTTCTGTTTGGACGAATAAGTAGGGCCAAAGTCTAATGCTAAATAATGATATTAACACCATTGCGGTAACCATAGAATTTGGTGCTTCTGTCTGACCTGTAGACACTTAAATTTACTGATAACTGATACACACAATGTAAAAACATACCGATAAGCTTTATAAAATCATATCCTACTAGTAGTTAAACTATCGGACGACACAGACTAGATATGCACTTGTAGTATGGGTAGAATTAGTTACCACCGGACAAGTAAGGGTTAGAATATCAAATGTATATTTCAAAACCGTACCTTAATATATTGTAAAGGTGTATAGGGAAGAAGCATATACCAAACATAAATACTACAGCTACAAGCATCTTGGCAGCCTTCCTTCTACCATCCATTTGATCCTCGCCATCTGTTGATTCCCGCTGATGTCGGTTATTCAACATTGGTTGCCGACTTCCTGTAATCACAGTATATAATTAAACAAAATCACTGTACATTGTCTTGTGAGCCTATATAATTCAATGTTAACCATATCTTGCGAGTGAAGGAACGTGTTACTTCTGATCACTGTATCTTACTTGGGAGCCTATATATATGTTAACTTGTATTTTGCTTGCGATAACTGGAAGTAGACTTGTTTATTCACTGTGACAATATCAAATGTTATGGGAAACATGTCCTTATTCTTACATTGCAGTTAGTCATGCGGTCACGTTTATACACGTTGTGTTGAAGCTTTTTATGGTATGAGGTTTGAGGAGATAAGTAATTAAGGAAAACAGAACTACCAAGCCTAATTTATTATACGAAAGGTTACCATAGATTTATATTGCATATTAACATTATTTTATTTAAACTATAGTGAACTGGACTGATGGAAATTACCATAGCTTTGCATGTTTAATGGTAAATATCCCTATATGATCCTAAAATATCTCATTCAAATGATCAGGTAAGTGTATCACAATACGAAATTCACCGCAACCTATTTGTTACCAAAAGGACAAATGTCACTAAAAGTCAAGGCAGGGATCTGTGAAATTGTTGACAAAGTTATGCTCACTTCAAATTTGCATTCGTTTAAATATGAACGCTTTAACAAATGGACTTGTCAATATTTAAATATGGACAAAAACATTCATTTTCTTTGTTTTTAGGTTGGGAGGAATTTCAACATGTACTAATTGATTAGCTAAAAATGCGAACTATGATTATGTCAATAAAATGCTACTTAGTTTCGCCGAAATATAAACATATATACATAAAGTTAACACAGAAAATGGATATAAAGTGTATCAAACTTATTTTTAAAAGCGGGCTGAACAAATGGCATACCATTGATTGCGTTTGAACAATAATAACCAAAGATAACTATGTGCTTTTTTTATTCTAAATTCTTAAGTTAGTTCTTCATTCTTAATGAAGTATCAACATAAAAGATAATGCTTAAAAGAACTTTTCAACAACTCACACATAGAATAACGATTATACATGAGTGTGCTTTGAAGTTATATTTTCGACAAACATTTAAAAGAAAACACTAAAAGATAGTTACGGGAATTTCTTGAAGTAGAAGCACCAGGAATGTGACCTCGCCATAAAACTAAAGCTATTTGCATGTACGTAAAGCCCATCAAAATCATTGGTACAAAGTACACTGCTATCATCAAGAACACCTGATATATAGTCTGATCTCTCGTATTCCACAAATATGGTCCACAACTAGACCAGAGAACAGTTCGTGCATTCCATGGTATCACTGTAGAGAATATGAGTTCCGGAACGGCAAGAAGAATCGACACGGTCCATACAATGATGATGATTGTACGTGCTCGACCAACTGTGCTGTGAAATCGTAGTGGATGACAAATTGCGTACCATCGTTCAACTGATATGGAACTCAACGTGAGAACTGATACGGATATGAAGATTGACTGAAAATTGATTAAAAAACGTAATGAGGATAATGGTAAAATAGAGTATAACTTTATAAAGAAATGAAGCAAATATTGCATATTCTACTCTTACTATTTCAGGAACTCAACTGAAACAAATTGTATTTCTAATTCTTGAGAACAGAAAATGATGCTTAACAAATAGATAGAAATGTTAAGAAAGAGTTTGTATTCATTCATGCGTACTTTAGAATATTAATTTCAAAATTATTTATCATCAATCATTGCTATGAAACCGAAGTATCGTTCACACGTGGCATTGTATCGTTACAATATGACACTGTATCGTTACAACGTGGCATTTTATCGTTAAAACGTGACATTGTATCGTTACAACGTGACACGATATCGTATAACGAGACATTGTTTCGTTACAACGTGACACTGTATCGTTACAACATGACACTGTATCGTTACAACGTGACGTTGTATCGTTACAACGCGGCATTGTATCGTTACAACGTGACATTGTATCATTACAATGGGCATTTTATCGTAACAACGTGACACTGTATCGTTACAACGCGGCATTGTATCGTTACAATGTGACACTGTATCATTACAACGTGGCATTTTATCGTTACAACGTGACACTGTATCGTTACAACGTGGCATTTATCGTTACAACGTGACACTGTATCGTTACAACGTGACCTTGAATCGTTACAACGTGGCACTATATGGTACAACGAAACACTGTATCGTTACAACGAGACATTGTTTCGTTACAACGTGACCTTGAATCGTTACAACGTGACACTGTATCGTTAAAACGTGGTATTGTATCGTTACAACGTGGCACTGTATCGTTACAACGAAACATTGTATCGTTACAACGTGACATTGTATCGTTACAACGTGGCACTATATCTTTACAATGAGACATTGTATCGTTACAAAACGTGACATTGTTTCGTTACAACGTGACATTGTATCGTTACAACGTGACACTGTATCGTTAAAAATCGGTATTGAATCTTTAGAACGTGACATTATATCGTTACAACGTGACATTGTATCGTTACCAATAGTAACATAACAATTGACAATGTATCGTTTCAACACAAATCTGTTCAGCATATTGTGTGTAACATTTATCATTTCGAAACTTATCATTTCAACACTAACGTTTCAACGGTTCAACATGCATTTCAACATGCACCGGGTCAACTTAAAAGTAAATAGTATGACTTTTAATGAAACGAACCAACTGCATTAATATTTTACATGTCAGAAATACGAACTTTTACAAGTCATTTTATAGACGTTTTAGTGTCCACTTGTACATAAATTGCCCTTTAAAGGACTCATTTATTAGTGAAGCCATTTCCACAAACTTCATTTGTTATGTAGGGGCTTTTATTGATCATAATGAATTCATGAAACGTGTTTTAACTTTTTAAAATAGTTGGTATTTTTATTTACTCATGGGATTTCTATTATTAATTCATATAAAAAATAGGGGAACGGAGTTCACTTGAAATAAGTGGCACAATTGTATATTGTATATACATGATAGTGAACAATATTATTATAACTGTTTCCATCTAAAATAAAATAGTAAATAATTTATCGTAAAAAAGGTGCGGACACATTACGGTTTTGCAGTACAGCTGTCATTTCCCCAATTGCCAACATAACTAAAGATGCAAAATAAAGCAAAAAATATGAGAGAAAATCGATAGCATTTCTGAGGCAAAATGGGCCTTTAAGATACTACAAGAAATAATAAAAGTAAACCGTTTATTTAATGAAAATAATTTGTATTAAATACGAGACAATTTTTTGTTTAGAAGTTTTAAATAATATCACAGTGAAAATGCAAACCTTCCACTTTTTATAAAAGTAAATGAGGTAAAATCAGAAAAAAAGACAAAAAGTTCTATTCTTTATAGAAATCTAATCACAAATTATGCAAATTAAAACATATCAATAAAAATAATACAAATAGTGCAATTTCATAAACGGGCAAATTTATGTTTTAGTTTAAACATTAATGAAATAAATATTTGCTCCTGTAATCAAAATACATTTATTATTAATTCCGAGACGAGACGCGAGCTGTATTTGTGTTTAACATTCATTCAAATGTGTAAAATTAAACCTTTAAACAATTACCCTGGGAGATGATATTTCACCCGAATCATTAACCAATTCGTCCTTAATGCACGATTTATCGAAAATAACAATTTACCGGTTTAGTTTGCATTATTATTCTCTAGATTTTTTTATGTAGCAACTATTTTTGTGGACATTCAATGAAGGCACAATTCAGACACTATATACATGTATTTTTGCCAACCTTCGGAAAACTGTACGACTGTAACGTCACTGTTCATTGGTTATCTATTGGCGTTTATATAATATATGTACATGGATTTTGTCAATTAATAAAATTTTATTTCCCCTCTTTATAAAATAAATTGTATTTCCCTTCAAAAACAATTGTATTTGTTACATGTATGAATGTGTATTACAATTCTTTGACAGATTATATATGGTCATAAGAGTTGTTTGTCTGCTTAAAACCGTTTATACTATTACATGTAAGTTATATGACCCTATATAAACGGTTGTTTGGAAACATAACCCTTGCCACTAGGCTGTCAGAAATTATAATACAGCAAGCATTTATTTTTTAAGAAACAGAAGTGAGATTTCTTCATATGGTGACAGCATATGAGCCGCGTCACGACAAAACCAACGTAATGCGACCAGCATGGTTCGAGACTAGCCTACGCATCCGCGCAGTCTGATCAGGATCCATGCTGTTCGCTTTCCAACCCTATTACAAGTAGAGAAACCGATAGCGAACAGCATGGATCCTGATCAGACTGCGCGGAAATCGCAAACGCACTATATTGGTTTTGTCGTGACGCGGCTCATATGTATATATAAAACTATATAAACGTCGCGACTATCAAATGAAAAACGACGATTCAAACGTACAGTATTACAAGAGCGATCAGTGATCACATGTGTCGCCTCATGATGGCCAATTTCATGTTGGGACAAGTTTTGTGACAGACGGACAGACAACTAGGCTTGGTACTGACAACTAGGCTTGGTACTGATCATTCCTGTAAAGTTTGGATAAAATTGCACCAGTATTTTTTGAGGAGTAGTCCGGACAAGCTTTTGGGTATCTGGCAACACACAGAAAAAAAACACCTTTTTATCAAAGGGCCATAACTCGGCCAAAATCATTCAACCGGAAACCCGTGCAATTTGCGCAAGGACTTGCCGTACAGATCAATCCTGTAAAGTTTCATTGAAATTGCACTAGTGGTATAAGAGAAGTAGTCCGGACAAACTTTAAAAATAAAAATAATTAAAGGGCCATAACTCTTACAAAAATCATTTAACCAAAAAATGTTGACAATGTGCACAACTAGACTTGGTACTGATCATTGCTGTAAAGTTTGGATGAAATTGCACCAGTATCTTTTGAGGAGTAGTCCGGACAAGTTTTGTGACGGACGGACAGACGGACGGACAGACGACTGAGAAGTGATCCCTATATATCGCCATTACTCCGTAGAGGCGACACAAAAATAGCCTTTATAACAAGATTAGAACAAACACTTTATTACTAATAACATAATGACAGTAATTGTGTAATTTTTGTCGTATCATGTGTTTACATTTGTCAAAAAATTATCAGAATAACGTTTTCTTCTAATAGAATGTTCACTTTTGTCTTTTTTTCAATCATTTGAGTTTAAAGCTGCAAAAGGCATAGCAAGTTACTATCAGGTGTCGAAATTCGCGTAATTAATATAACGTGCTAATATCACTTGATATTAGCAGAAAACATGCCATGGTTTACCTTTATTATGATCAGTAATACGTTTATAATATCCAGTATGGCATTTATATTTGACTGCTTAGAAAACCTTTATTATGATTAAAAATGACAAATTGCCCATTGCCCTTAAACTTTTATCAATATCTTAAGATTTAATTTGCCCGAACTAATATAGGAATTTCTCGAGTCGTTCTGTGGAAAATTTCAAAACGAATCAGTATGTTCAAACTTGTTCCATTGTGTTGGAAGCTATACAGATTTTTTTTCAAACTTGTTCCATTGTGTTGGAAGCTATACAAAATTTATTTCAAACTTGTTCCATTGTGTTGAAAGCTATACAGAATTCATTTCAAACTTGTTCCATTGTGTTGGAAGCTATACAGAATTTATTTCAAACTTGTTCCATTGTGTTGGATGCTATATGGTCATAGAATTGTTTTCAGACCGTTCCTGGAACCAACCTAAGTACTAAGCAAAATTGGCGGAAGTTTCTTGAGTCAAAGAAATAACAACTTCACTTACAAATGTCGCATGGCAATTTAACGATATGATAAGGGGAAATTGAAAGACCATTATGCCTAAGAAATGCTTTATTATTTTTATATTTCAATAGCTTCTTTATTTTTAATGTATGGCCAATTACCTGAAGCATTTATTGATTTTTTGCGATAAGTAAAATTATGGTGAATTAGAATTTTGTATATTTTGTATGGAAGTCAAAATACCTGTACTTTGTTTATATTGTGCCACTCTTTGTGACATATTATTTCACATGTATCGCTACTTTCTTTAAGAAACAAGCATTTAACATGCTCTAAAACTATTATTTAAAGATCCTGTAACACCTTTTAATGGCTTTAAGTCATAAAAATGATGCTCAAATTAAGATTTATCAATATTGTAGGCATTATTGATAAAGATATAACCGAATTTAACAATTCACGTTAATAAAGGGAGGAAATTAGAAATTTAATTTCTATAAAGTTTAAGACAAATTTTTTAATAAGAAATCAATGCATATATTTTAATGATTACATATAAAATGCACAAATATTTGCAGTACATGTTTTACATATTTTTCGATGTTTGAAAATTGTTTTATTTGCATAATTATATACATATAATTATTAGTATGGTATACCACTTTGGTCATAATAAAATATATATTTTCTCTATCTAAAAGGTAAATTGTTTAATGTTTCTGAGGCATAATATGTCTTTAATATAATTAGGACAAACAATCCTTGTCAAAATAATCATTTTCAAATGAAAAGTTGATGAGGTATACTTACTTGGAGAAAAATATGTATTTTACAGAATGTGTTTCCTAAATACCAAGTTTCTGTGACATCAATTAGAAGTGCAGATGGAAGACAAAGAATGATAACAGCAAGATCTGCTACGGACAAATTCACTATAAACATGTTTGTAATGGTTCGCATATTTTTGTTTCTCCAGATCGCAAAACAAACTAGGATATTTCCAATAAGTCCTACAAAAAATGTCAACGCATATACCACAATAAGAACCCATTCCCCGGGTTCTGGGTATATCAAAGCATGGACACGATCAATGTAGTCCTCCCATGGTTCACAATAAGTATTTTCATCACACAATGGGTTATAACTTGTTCCATTTATAGCTGTTGAATTTATGTCTGTCATGTTCCCTAATTCTGAATTTTGGCTTTGCATTTGGTCTCCCGCCATCGTAGAAACTTACTTACACTAAGTTCCCTTTAACTTTCTTAACTTATTCTTAAAATCTCACAAGAAACTGTATGGACACATTTTTACATGTAATTGTCTGTCTTAAGAATTTTCATTTCAGTCATATCAACATGTTTTTTATTTGTTTTAAAGAAAAAAAACTTATTGTATATAACTATCTGTTTGTTTTATTTACTTAAGTTTAACACCAAAAAATGAATCCGCTTAATATCCAAATACTGTATTCCAATGTGTTTCTTTTTTCCTGCACAAGTAAATCCCCAGAGTCAATTTATAACACAACTTAAACAGATGGTGGTTGAACTTCTCCTTGTCAGATTTGTTTTTCCTATAACTTATAATACCCCCAACGATTCTCAATAGTGTTCTCTAAGAAGACTCAGCGCTAACATCTGCTACAACGAGGCGGCCACCAGTTTACTGTATCAGATTTTTATTTTCACATTCCGCATGTGAGGCATACCATCGCTCTCATCACATTGGTTATTCTGAAATAAAAAAGTCACACAGTCACACATAAGTGAAAGTCATATAAATAAAGCTGCAGTATCATCGTAAGCATATTCAGTAATACAAATATTCAATCATACTGATATGTTACAAACCACTGTTTATTTAGATTTAAGAACATCCGGAAATATATGTATAATGTATAATGTCTTAGACTTCTGAAAGCGAATGTTTACCTAGATATTGTAAATGATATAGCCATTTTGCTATAACAGACCACACTTACAACTTTCCAATCATATCTATATGTTTATAGAAAAAGCAATTATGCTATACACACTATAAGTATCAAGTGTTCTTATTATGATAAGAATATACACGCATGTTTTTAAGGGAAAACCGACAACAATACATTGAGGCGCTAAATCTTATTATAAACTATTTTTGCACAAGTCGCTTAACATCCATAGTGGCAATCTCGAAAGTTATTTAGTAGTTTCTTATTTCTTTCTTATTAACAAAAACTTGTGGAAAACCACGGTAAACGTAATAGTTACAACGCCGCTATTCTGACAGGTATGCACATACCAATTACCGTTTATACCGTTTACATTTTCACATTGTATAATATATAATATTATATATTAAGATTCATATTTAGCTTTGACGTTCTGCTTAACCTCTTGTAAATCCATATAAATATAATTATGTTTAATTTAAGAAGGTCCACTGAGATTCATAAGCCTAAAATAAAACTATTAAAATTACACATCTAAATGGAAAAATAAAGTATAAAAACAGGAATTTGCAAAAAAGTTATTAGTAAGATCAGTTAATGATTAAAAATTACACAGATTATTTAAAAAAGTTGAAATGTCAATATTCTTTCACAATTTATGATGCAAAACATGTATCAAAACTTAAGAGGGTGAAGGGTATTAATCCGTTCAGTGTATTACTGCTAAAAAAAGCATAGAACATGAAACAACTTAACTCATACATGAAACAGTTTTTACAGATTCAATATATTTTTTTACATTTCATTTTCCAGCAGTGTCTATTCTGGAAATTCAGAAATATAGGAGTCAATTTCCCCGCCTATTATGTAAATAAGTGTTATGTTGTTGTTTTATTTTTTTTGTGTGTCACATTACGTGTGGATTCACCAAACCGGTTTTCCCCGGATAATATCTACCTGCCCAGTAATTATCAATATCTCCTACATAAGCTTACATTCAGCGCAAAGGATCAAACGACTATTAGAATCAATGGCTAGTTCAATTGTCCCGGACAAAATATATCTCGAAAAAGGTACCCCATATATTACTAAATTCACTTTATTGAGCCAAGCGGCAGGGCATAAATCTTCAAAAACAAACAGCAAGATCTCAATTTACGATTGGAAAACGCAAAATCGGTCAGTTGTATTGAGTCCGTCCATGAGATAAACTGGATTGTACAATAGTACAGTAATATTCTCTCCACTTAGACATTTATACATGACAAACACGACGACTATAATAAAGGAAAGTTGAGTAAAAGCCTAATAATCAATGTTGTTTTCTACTTTTTTGCCTACTTCTACATCATTAAATAAATTGAATAGCAGAAATCTAATCATGAGCTTAAGATTGTGTTATTCTCTACAGAAGAAATCACAAAACGTGCAATCCAATAAATGATCTGATTCACTGATGCGAGTAAGCATTCAGCTACATTGATTACCTAGCAGTTAGTTAAGTGCTACTGATACATTATACAACGTTCTTGACATTAATATATCAACGACTTGTCATTGACAATGACAATAAGAGCGAAACTTACGAAAATATAAGTACAAAATGCATCATAGATTACCTCCGCCCCCGCCCAATCCTTGCATTAAAACCGATAGCTATATACTTTTTATTTACGATTATGATTGAATTTGATATTTTTCTCTTAAAGGTATAACGGGTTTCTTAAATAATATTTTTGCATTATATATGTAATTGCTGTTAAAAATAGAGTAATAACATCAGGGCATGCACTATTAATACATTCAATTTAACCTCGTTTCACTATCACACTTGTATTATATTCTCTCATATTTTTACCTGGGCTCTTATAAAATGATATTGAAGAAAAAAAGATAAAAACCGAGACTAACAAAAAGGTTCGTTAATTCTAGAGAATATAATGTGGCAGATTTAAAGCGGCATTCTTCAAGAATCATACTAATGTCATGCGAAGTTTGAAAATGTATAAAAAGTAAAATATTTTGAAGTGAACAAAGAAAGTAATTCATACATTGCAAACGGCACATACATATCCACCTAAAATAAAGAGGTCAAACTATGCAAAAAGAGGCTTTACTATGTAAGTCACGCTGTAGAAATATGTTGATGAATACTGCAAAATCAGTCATTAATCGCACACAACGTGAAATTATTAAATGAAACTTCTTAAAATTACTTTTCTTTAACATTTTCTCAAGTTTGAGTTTGGTGAAATACATTTGCTTCCATTTAAGAATGCAAATTTACAGGATTGGCCAAATTATTCTAATGTTGTTTATATTGATTCTAACTACACAACCATGTCTTAACAATACACGATTTCGTCACATTATTTTCTAATATAGCTCCGATTAAATTTTCCGTACAATGGTTATTATTTGATGAATCCCCATGGGCCTAAGTATTCTATTTTACATCTGTAAACAATGCAACCTTTCCCGTCGTGTAGAACAGAAATGTGACACATATACTAATACAATAAACTTGAACTCTGTTTATTGAATAGCTCATGGCAACAGATTGTTTTGTAAAACGGGAAATCACCAACGTAATTCTATCTGGTTTTATGTGCTGTTTCTATTGAACAAAAGTGATATGGTAACACCAGTATCAACAAATACACCAGAGTCCATTATTTGATACGGAAGATACGTTTCAAAACATAAAACTATACCAGGACGTGTTCCAAAAATTATACTTTACATTTAAAGACTTGATACATGTATGTTAAAGTACATGTATAAATATAGCTTCTCGGATTTGATGACCGAATTCGTCATACTTTAACAAGGTCTATAAAACAAAACATAAGTCTATAAACGTTATATACCATGATCACTAACAGTTCTCAGAGTATATGAATATCTTTAGAAAGTTATGATATACATGACTGATTTGACATCAAACACACAAGCGTACGATTTTTACAATGGAAATATTAAGAATTATTTGTCGAACAAATAGTTTCTGACAGGCCCACCCGGTAATAAAAAGTGAATGGCTGATATAACCAAACCAAAGCCGACATGTCTTTGAATTCAATTTACAATACAATCATTTATATCATGGCATGGAGGAATTATTTGTCGAAAATTTATGTAAGTTTCTTTCAGCTATATTTTCACATTCACGCTTTGTTTATTCCGTCACTAACCAAGAACCTGTTCACTGTATTATCTCTTTATTTGTCGAAATTTAAATTAAAAATAAATCAAATATCCCAAAGAGTTCTTCTTTATCGCTTATCCAATGAAATGCACGATACAAACGAGAAGTATTATAGCATAGTTTAAAACAATTCAGCATAGAAACTGTCATAATGATTGAATTTCTCAAATTTAAATGCTTAAAATAATAATTTTATCATATAATTTTATGTATGACAGTAAGTTAGTTTCTTTTACATGTTACGCATGTCTTTGCCCATCAAACAAATATGTAGGTTCAAACGCAGCTATAGGTTTTTAAACTTAAAGAATATTTCTTAAATTCTAAGGGGAACAAAACGCTAGCTTTCATTTACCACTGTTGTCCATTGACAAAATAAAAAAAGTCTAGTAAAATATTTTTAATTTTTCCATGTTGGTTTTCTTTTTATCTATTTCCATTGAAAAAAATAAGATAATAATAGCTAAGATTTACTGTGCCTTAAATGATAACATGCCTTACAATAAATATTCAAAATAACGTATCGTCTGTGCTCTATATCACCCTATTAAAACGAACTACATTTGGCATCGGTAGACTTTCTGAAACACGAGGGAAAATATATTCTCATTTAAATTACATTGAATAATGCAGATAACCACGACTGTAACACAATTGTCCATCATTATTGAATTTGATGCTGATTGCTCCGTATACAATTGTAATCAATTCTGAATGCTTTATAACAAAATATGATCTCATAAATTCACCACAATATATTCAAGTCCTTACTTTACATTAATGTCCTCTTCAGGAGAAGGAATGTTATTCATTGTTATTTATATAAAGCCGGAAACAGCATGTAGCAACAATCACGCAAGAATAGTTTCTAATCCCTTTAAACGTATCTTAATCACATGTAAGCGCGGTTGTTAGGAAAAAGTAAATCAATACATATCTTACAACGTCAGAAATGACTTCTATTTCTTACATTGATGAGATCGTCACATGACAAATTGTTGGAATAATTTGCGTCGTCATTTGTCTGACAGGACAGCTGTTTTGTCTGACTGTTCGTACACTACTTTAAGACGATTTATATGGTTATACAAACGGTTATCCATACTAACAATAAGAGAGCTAGGTAAATTAAAGGTTTGAAAGCAAACACTTATACAAACATCTTAATGCATGAAAATATATTTCTTTGCTCATTTGATTAATTCAAATGTATTATGACTGTTAACTTTTCATCTGTATAAGTGTTTCCGTAGTACAAAATTATCTCCCTTTGTCCCTGTTAAAATATCATCTGAGAATTATTGGAATGAAAGATTCAAACGAAAAGAAAAAAGAAGGAAATTAAATAAAATGCATAAACGTAGTTTTATGTTTATTGTTTTTCATAAAGCATCTGCTTTTGAATTAAAAGCAACGTTAATGAGAAATGTGTCAATTCACATTTGGTATGATTGTAACAAGAAAATAAATAATAGCAAAGTGTAGACATAATATTCTGTTTTAAAAATATATATATAATTATGGTATAAGCGAATCGAATGAATTTATTTACATGTAAGTTAAGTTAAAGAGATGAAGTGCTCAGCAAAACATCTAAAACGAAGATCATCCTTCGAAATTTATCCTTACAAAGTGACAAAGTATAACAATAAAACAACAGTAAACTGAATAAAGACAAAACATCAGTATAGAAATGCATTATGTCTGTAATTTCCACCTCATCAAAGTGAAAAACAAATACCTTTTTATCATAATCGTCCATCCAAAAGTTATCTTTATAAGTTCGCCCGCCAAACGTTATCAATTTATAAAATCTAAAGATATATTTCACAACTTGACTGAATGACAGCGTTTGCACATCTAGTGGTTATGCGATATCATCCGGGATAAACATCAACAAATACTTGAATAAATGTATAGAAAAAAATAGAATGCTTTTGATAAATGAAAACATGATCAAATATCAGGACGCGTTGCACCAGCAAAAAAAGAGGGTAAATTTTCTTATTTTAAAGTAGATTTACTTAACAACGTGATTATTTGAACAACATCATATTACGAACGTAGAAGTTATTAAAAAGTTTTCATTGAAAATCATTCAGTTTTACAGTGACATTATGTCCATCAAAGCGTAAATTGTGACTGCACCTGTTAATGTCAAATTGAATTGCGTTTTAATCTATTTGGATACAAATAGTTTTCAATTATATAATCTACTTTGTATGAATAACCGAAATCCACATGACCCCTTGAAATTTCTAGAAATATCCTTCAGAATGTTTCGGTAATATTCTATTCATGAATTCAAATTCCAAGGATGGATCACTCTTTTTATACTTTAGGTAGTTTTTATATTGTTTCTGAGCCTTTAGCCATTACCAACTATTGGTTAACCACCATGATAATGTTCCATCTTTGAAATGTATCTCTACTATGTACTATGTACAGCTTAACTCGACAGCGACAAAATAGGTATAATATCACTTATGATATATTTTAGTTTAATGTATAATTATTCTGTTTACTATATATAACTGTGAAATGTCAAAAAACTTTACTTTGAATTTTTCAATTTACGATAAAATTACAAATAATATGAAATTAAGTTCAAACTTAAAAGGGAGATCACACGAGAGCAATGAAAAATAAAGCAAAAAATTAGATAAAATTTTATTGCACATCAATGATCATGTCCAATTGAACAGAAGAAGTAAGTCCAATGTACACAAGTTATCATGTCTATCATCATTATCATTATCATTATCATCATCTTCATCATCATCATCATCATCGGTATCATCGGCATCATCATCATCATCATCATCGTTATCATCAATGTTATAATTATATAAGAAACATACTGTAAACTGTATAATTACAGTACTTGGACAAATACACAGAATTAAATTGTTTAAGGTGTTTCATCTTTTATCGTCATATTTGATTGAAGAAATGAATAACATCTGTCTGAACGTGTCAGCCAACAGTACATGTATATAGTACGGGTATAGTTACCGACTGATTTTGCTCTATACTGGTTGCAAAGGCTGATCATCATTGGTTCTTGCAGATTTATGGTGTAAGTACATGTTAAATACAGACTCAGAATTATAATGTATAGTCTAACTACTAGCAGCACACGTAAGTGCAAAAAATATATATAACAGCAAATATCACGATGACAAAATTACTCTTTCTCTAAACTCAGGCGATGAAAATAGATTTCCATTTGACAATTGTTAGACTTATTTGCGTGATGAGGCTGAAAGGATTAATCTACTTTGAATGCTTCACTGCAATCATCTGGATCATTCACTATCAGTATTGTCAACAAGAATTATCCTAGCTCAATGACAATTATATGACATTCATATAAAATACATTTGTATACTAATGTAAAGAGAAGATTTATGACAAAAGCAACGAAGATATGGTTTCTGCATTTATCTACACGGCAAATCATAATTATATTAATGTTTTTAAGCTTTGATTTCGAAGATATTTAGCAACGTTCACGTATAATAGAACATTATTGAACATTATTGAACATACAATTATATTCATCAAGTGCATTAAAAACTAATCATTGAAATATTAGACGAATTTTATCCGATTATAACAATAATATTGAATGCCCTTTTATTCGTAGTGAAATAAAAGCAACCAACAACACAAATTAAAGTAAATCTAATTGATAATGACCTGTTATGTGCACAGAAAGATGGAATTTATTAATTATTTTTCTTTCACATTGACAATAAAGGTATAAAAGTAAAATAAATAAAAATGGCTACATGTAGCGCATCTCTTGCATCGAACTTGAACGGCAAGTACATATTGTTTTCTTTGTGTAAGAGTTGCGTTAACTTGTTTCTATTTTTATAATTGTATCTATTGAAACCTTTGAATAATAAACGCCTTTTCCGTAGACTAAATCTGCTTGCATATCACATGTATCATGCATTGTTTCATAGTTTGTACCAACAGGTGGGAAACGTTAATACGTAAAAATAAAGTTGCAGACATTTTTCGTACAATGTAGCAACTAATAACCGAACCGAGAGCTATGTTGGCACATTATGCATGTAAACTGTTCATATTTTTTATCGCATTGCTTAAGAGCTTGGCAGCCGTCATTACAGTAATCTTACATAAGTAACAGATAAATTGTTTTGATTTGAGACGCTTGTTATTTTGCATTGTTCCTAGCAGGTAGAAAGTTGTTTTAATTTAAGACATTTATTATGTTGCATATTTCCTAGCAGGTTATGCGTTAAATATCAAAATTCAACAATTTAATGGTTTGTTATTCCATTTATAACAACATAATTATCACGTTTAAAGTACTATCAGATGGAAGTAGATTATGTTAAAAAAAAACTCTTCAGAAGACATAACTAGCTTTTGCTAAATTCAGTTATATATATAATACAGTAAATTACATGACTGTATTATTGGAAATGTGTAATGTTAATGCATAATATAAAGGTTCCATGTTTGAAATTAACTTATTAATAATAGATATGTGACCTAAAATGATGTAACGTGTAATGCAATAGTAAGGTCATATAGACTCTTGAAATCTTTATGATTGCCTCTTTTCACGGCATAACTTTGGTGCTAGAAATTCTTTTGGGCCTTTTACAAATATACTTATAATAATGTTTCATAGTATTTATCTAACACACTTTTTGTTAGAAGGAACTTTTTACGTAAAGTAATATCGAAATACCGAGTAGGACATGTGTACGTATAACAATATAAAAACAATTAGAACAATTACTTTTACACTCTTATAAATCATAATAGTAGCATAAGTCTTATAACTATTTATTTCCTAAGTTTGTAAAAAAGATATGATTGCTAGTACTTGCAACAAAAATGTCATGTTCATATCATGTTAAAACAAAGGCATTCCACGAATGACAACTATCATCATAAAGAACAAAATAAGCGACGATTATATTACATCATAATTGTACAAAATAAGGACTCCAGGGTCATGATTAAAAAAAAACTTGTGGGATTCCATTAAAAAATGCTACATATAAAATATATACGCTCTATACCATACCCTGAGCTTTTAGAGAAACACAGCTTTAAATATTACCTTTTAATTCTATCTTTAGCTTGAGTGACCAGAAATACGAACATCTTAAAACCGTCTAACTAGCCTAAATAAATATTTTAGCCAACCGGTATCAAGACTGGCTTGATGATTTCAAAGTCAGGCCACTTGTATGAATTGTTAAAAGATGGCGGAGAGTCAACGATCTGAACAGCTCGGTGTTAATTAGCATTATTTTTATGAAGAAAAAAAAAGCCAATTTGCTTTTATTCAAGAAATATGTTTCACCAACAATTTCGAAATATCATATGACGAAGATGTAAAGACGTGTTACAACAAAACAACAAAAAACAAACAACAAAAAACAAAACTTTTAATAAACGTGCTTATAATATGAATATATACCAGTCAGAAAAATGTAACAAAAATACAAAATATCTCCAAAAGCAAAATAAATACAATACAACAATTTGCTAAACAGTGTAGCTAAACAGATGGATCGATGGATGGATGGATAACAACTGAATATTCTCCTTTTACCTTTTTCACATAATTAACAATAGAAATAATGATTATAAAATAAAATTGCAAAGTGAAAGCAATTCAAGGAATGGTTATGATTCCTCTTCCAAAAACATAGTTCCTTCCTTAATCTCATTCAGGATTTAGCATCTTAATCATTGTGCCAAAACGAATAATGCTTTCAAGTACTTCCGCCTTAAATTCACAAATAACTTAATACCTGAACCTATTATAGGATTTACCTGTTATGCAATAACATCTGAGTGTAAACCTAAACAAAATTAGTATGAATGTATAAAAAAGTTAACATTTATCACTTAAATTCGGATAAAATATCAGGATTCGGTACACTAAAAAAAGTATTGTTAGCCACTAAATGGATTATGTTGTGTATGCCATGAATGGTAGTAACCTTAGGACGACATAGCAAATACAATTATACAAAATAATGGTTATGTTAAATAACTCCTCGAAAGAAAGCTTAGTAAAAACCGTCTTATTTAACAGATTACGTATTTGTGATGAATAACGTTCCATGCTTATGCATTGATGCAACCGTAATCTTTTTTGTATAATACTTGTTATTCTTATTTACACATAATACAACACAACTATAATGAGTCTGCACTAGTAAAAATGAGTATAGTTAATGTTTTTATTTTAATCATTGATAATACAATGTCAAACACTTTAAATATAAGTTTATTAAACCAAATGATGAAGTGAACACATTTACATGGTAGGTGTTCATATTGACTTCGATTAATTATATAATTAATCTCAATGTATATTGCAAAATTATATATGAGCAGTTAATAGGGCGACTTCATGTCTTAAACATCTAAGCTGAGCCTTTATTAATGTATCAATCTACAGCAGATGGAATGATATTGTATGTATGCTTGTTTTAAATCTTTTATCTTATACCTTATTAATAATATTGTAAAAAATCTATTTCCCTTTGACCTTATTTAACATCGTCAAATTATATATTGTATTAGACAAAATCTATACAATCAAGGTACTAAAATACTTATGACTGAAAGACAATGTAGGGTAATGATGCATTCAATTTTCCATGCTCCGAGGAAATGGATCAATGGTTCCTGACTATCTATGACGTGAACACGTTAGTCTTACTTTCATGCAGCTGTTTAGGTTAAAACAGTTAACACCGCTTTTGTTTCCAGATAATGTAAAATGTGTGTTGCATTATTAAATGTACTACAGAAATTGCTACTGAATCAAATAACAAATGATAACCGCAGAGATAATATCATTACAGTTTAGTTTGAAATAGGTATTGTTTCTCAATGATAATCAACTGAATGTGTATTCCACTCGCATTGTTTTGTACTTGTACACACACTGGCCTACTAACCGAAATAATTTTTATAAATATGTTGTTGTTCATTGCACGTAGAATTATATTGAAATGAAAAAAAAACAATAAAAAACTATGTATGTGAATAATTAATTCGTATTCCCATCACTTTCTATCAAAATAAACGTTTGAATATTTCTTCAATAACAGCACGTTTTATTGAGTTAGTTTATACTGATATGATCTTGTTCGGTTGTGTTAGAAGCTACAAGCTTATTGAAACACTCTCGAATCAGTTCGTGGAACCAACGAGTACTAAGCAATGGGTGTTAGGTTTCTAGTACTGAAACAAACGCATCAGGCTTATCTATTTCATGTTACTGCCATCATTTTAAGAAAGTTAATTGAAGTCGTGTTTGGAGCGGATGACTGGTTGTTTCCGGCAACCATAAAGCAAACGTTTAACTGCATGCGGAAGGATTTCCAAAAAGGTCAAAAAGCCTTAAAACATAAGATCTGAATTTCTTTCATAGATAAGCTGTTGCACTTAAAACAGAAAGATATGCAAACGATAGGGGGAAATATTGAAAATCGTACTTTTATTGCTTTTCTGAGCCGACTTTAAGTGAGAAGCGTTGCAACGCTTTTCAATTGTGGGTCAATTTTACAAAATAATAGTATAATTATTCTGAAAATAAACGGAGTGAGAGAATAACCTGATAATTTTGCACACAAGTAAATAGTCTAGACCTACATCAAATAGAACATTGGTCTCGAATAATAATTTTCCAGTCCCTCAAGTCAACCACAGTGGAGTCCCTATAATATTTGCGTGTCAATGTCAAGTTAATTAATAAAGTGTGAAATTAAATGTAACAGACAAAATAGTAACAAAGGAAACATTAACACTGGAAATGATTATTTGTATGGTTTGCGGTAAGCAAATGTTTGTCATATATCGGTGTTCGGTCCACCTTGGTGGCTTTCTTTGGTAACTAACATTCAAATAATTATATGATTGCATGTAATCGACTACTACTCAGTGAAATAAATCACTGTTTCAGTGAATAAAGTAAATTATATTATCTTTTGTTTAGTCACTGACAATAACAAAACACACTTTTAATGATAAGGCTATATATTTAAACATAAAAAACATTTAATAAATGCCTTGTTCAGTTTTTCTTTAATTCTTTTGTTTCATTTTAAGAGATAATAATCATGCTTCATATAACACGAGAAACGTCGAGTATAAATGTAATACACGAAGCTTCATTAGTTTTAAGATATTGGACCATTAGCTTGTATTCAAACATTTTCACTAATTAATCAAATTCAGTGCATACCGTCAAAATCATTGTTTTCTTTGACAAGTACAAGAAAAGTTACTTCCATCATTAAAATGAAATTCGTTTTCGCTTTTAATTGATATGCTCTTATTAGATATCGGAGAACCAATGTTGTTCTCTTTTGTTTGGTGAGAAAGGCAATCTATTTCTGTGTCAATCAGACGTGATGGTGCACTCCTAATAACTATAGCTATATTTTGAAAACAGAGGTGCCTTCGCTATCTTTTTTATTTTGTATAACTTCCAGTAAGGTGTTGCATATGGATACAACCTTATTCTGATGTCTACCATTTAGATACCTTTATTAATTCTGGTTAAGCCATAATTGCTACGGACAAGAGCAGGAAGTATATGTTTTTTTTTTCCTATAAATGACTCCTTTTGAATGAGTGTGCAAAATTTCAAGAATTATAAGATGATATTTGACTTCTTTTTCCTATTTTAACCCATAATTATTGTCAATCTTATCAAACCATTACCTAGTTTCAAAAGTTTCTCTGTGTTTTTACTCAAAAGAAAAAAAAAAGAAAAAAAAAGAAATTACAAACATTTATATGCAACCACCTGTCAAAAACAGATTGATGGTTCTCATGTGTGCTTTCATCGTGATTTATATTGCAGTAATATTGAAACTTCTGAAAATCTTTCATTCAATAATACTGTGGACAATTTACATGTAGTATTATATGGAAATAAAAAAACACACATACATTTGATTTTTTTGACATTTACCATGTAATAGCATCTATTATACTCCGTGTTAAACTTATAATAAACACGTTCATGTAAAGATTGAATACCCTGCAAAATATATAATTATATGGTTACACTATAGTTGCATTCAAATTCTCTTCTTCCTTTACTACCCAATGTAAGGCACGTATTGCAAAGTACTGCATCTTTCATGATATCCGGGTTTAAATTTTCTAATGCGTAATTTACTTTACATGGCTGGTCGATTTTTAAAAGCTACGTCTTACACCCCACAAACATTAAATAAATTATTTCGAATAATTTGAATAATAATAGTAATATTACTCGAATGAAGAATACAATAGGTTTAACTATATTTAACATGATTTAGTATATTAAATGATGGAAAATGTGAATTTATAAATTATTTTATGGTTCAGACTATCTTTTAAACACTGAATGAATTAAACTCGTTTTTACATTTAATTTGATGTTTAGATGATAATGTACTGAGACATGATAGGCGTACATTTAAACAGACTTAGATATAAAAAGCAAAATATTTTCTTTACAAACAGGATCTTTATGTTATGGTTATGAATTTAATATATCTAATATCTAAATTCATCTATGCTGAATAAGACAGAAAGCAAAACAAATACATGTACACCTATTTTGACGAATCTGCAATTTAAAAAATATAATATCCTTGGTTACATTTAACGGATTGTATATTTTTTCAATTCACGAAGGAAACCTATGGTCTATATTTTGAACAATTTTCTACTTTTAAGTCAAATAAATTTGTGGCGACATCAAAATCATTTTCGGAAAAAAGTTGTTATAAGTGATATTTAACTAAGTTTTTTAAGCAGTTAAGATTGTTAAAATTCCATTATAGTCATAGATGTGTATAAATCACAGTCTTTTAAAAATCTGCTAGCATGCATTAGTATCGTTTGATAACGATTGTAAAAGTTATAGTGTCAAAGCGTTTAAGTGTGATGAATATTTGTGCTATAACCAGATAGACACACTTATGCATGCATTTCTGTGAAATCAGCAAATTATAATTAAAGTTCTTTATTACAAAACCCTAAGCATCAAGCTGAAAGTTTAGTCTCATACAAAGGTTATCAATCTCTTATAACAAGAAATAGATTTCACTTTACAAGAAATTTATAAACATGCACAAAAATAAACTTCTTAATAGCCGTTCAGATGATAAGGTTAAATTAGCAAAAACGACCAATGGCACGGATATGCTATTTCAACGGAGCCATTTTATTAAAAAACATCCACACGAAAGACAAACCCTTTACATATTTATATTTGCTGCACCACTGAATTCTATTACCAGGCAACGTTTCAATATATAGTAATGTACTAAATGGTCAATTGTTGAATTAATCTACAATAATAAGTTAATATGGTTTTATGACATGCGTTTTTGCTTCACGAAGTGGCAAACTAATAGTGGTAAATAGGCATCTTATATAGACAATAATTAAGCGTCAAATCTGCATGAAATTTGTCTTCAATGATACGCATCGTTGCACCACCATTATGGTTTATGAATAATGTTTACTTAATAGTTAAATATCCTGTTTAAAATTTCTAGACTGTAAACGCCCTTGGTATGTCCTTGTGGTTATTTTAATAAAACTGCAATAAGGTCGAACCTTAGAGAGAAAATGATGGGTAGAATGCTGTTAAAGGACAAATATTGCTTGAACTGGCTTTAATATCAATTTTGCCGTTTTGGGTGTTGAACTTCTCTAATTTTAAAGGAAGTATAAAAGGTAACAGTCAAATTTTGAGCTAACCAATTCACCAGCAATGACAACAAAACATTACAAAATAATGTTCATGATTAAAATGTTAAAAATGATAAATTGTTATTTATTCAATGACAGTAACAATAATAGATAATGATAAAGTAACCATACCAATTATTGATTTTAGGTTGATAGGAACTGAGTTTGGGTTGGATAGAAAGAATGTCCAGATTTGATCAGTAAGATTAAGTAATTGAACATCAATATAATAAGCAACACACTTATAACATATTTGTAATGTGTGTAAATGAAAAATAGTGCCCTTATATAATTATACATGAAAACTATAATGATATAGATGTGTTTCATTGTATTAACTTCCCAGAAAACGTGCTAAAACATATTTGTACGTCTACGTAGAAGCTCTATCACACTCAATTTGCAATTTCATAAAATAATGTTAATATTACACAAGCATCAGTCTAAATGACTGTAATATTGCATATGTTTTAATACTGGTTATCAAATTCAATCTATAATTACTCATATACATAATTTTACATAAGTCGAGATCCCAGCAGAAATTCCAGTTCTTTAAATAAATTATTACTAAATGAATACCTCAAATAAGAAAGGAGCTTTATTATCTTGTATGGTATAGCTTACAGGTGTACTTTTGAATTAACAAAATGTTACCTGGAAATACGATCTTGTGATCTAATAACAATTATAACATAATTTATTATCTTTGTTGATTTTCGTCACTTTATATAAACAGATATGTACACACGCAGTTGAATGAAGAATGGGTTTATAATGATAGCATTTACGTTTATATTTATATTTGCTTTCTAGAAGTATCATTTTTCTATTGGGTATGTATAATTTTAGATTATCATCATTGTGTGTGCTATTTATTTGAATCTGCGTACAATTATCTGTGGAAGATATACAAGTGTAATACGTTCATCATATAACATACTAATTAACTGCTGCTAAAATCAAGTTTTAAAATCGTGAAACAATTCATTCATTCTGATCAAACAAAACTTGATGGATCGATGTGCTACGTTTTCTTTGCAATTTAAATATAATTATCACAAAGGCATTTCAAATCATTGTAAAAGATTTATAGTTTCATCGTTGTTTCGTCAATGTCGTTATAGGTGTCAATCAAATACAAAAGATTAATAAGAGAATTTCAATTGACACAAACAAGTTTGAGCGCAACTTTATACCTTTTAGATATATATAAAACTCAGTTTGCTTAAAGTACACAGTCATGAAGCTACATAATTATCAAGGCTGAGATAAAATTTAATAAGGTAATATAATGGATCATATATTTCATGAAATTAATATCCTTAAAGAGAAATGGAAATTGGGCATAAAATATCATTTAAATATGGAAGATGTACGTCTATTTAAATGAATTGGTTCATAATGGAAAGTCGATTATATTGTAAATAAATATACTGATACTGTTAAGTATTATACGAGACAAAAAAAGTACAAAAGAATTGAATATGGATGTTGATGTATATAAGATCTGCTTAAGCCGTAGCTAGGGAGCGTGGATGGTAATTTGCACTTTTCAAGAGGTTCAATCAAATCGAGTCTGCAAGATTTTCAATTTTGCCGTGTTTGGCTTTCTTTAGGGATTCTGTTTTCTCTATTCTTTAAACACATGCAAATAAAATATACACACAACTTTTTGTAATAAGACACCTTGACAAAGCCTAAACAGCTGTCGGAAGTAATTTGTAACTTGATAAAAATATGTTTATTGTCTAAGTATATCCTTTGTTGAGAAAATAGGAAGTATTTCACAACCTCTGAATAGCACAATTTAGTTCAACTTTTGAGGGCAGACAAGTAATGGTACTGTGTAATATGATACGGTGATAAGGATAATAGAATGGTGACATATTGTTTTTGGTCCTAGACAAGTTGTTATGTCATTGTCATTTGAACCTGACCTTATCTACATTTGTTCTGAATGTAAAATTTCAACAGCAGCTTGTTTAATAAATCATTTTACGGCTGGGCTTCGCATTAAGAAGATCTGTTTCCCTATCTTCAGAAGTAGACAGACATACAGACAGATAACTTTATGCACTCAGGCACATGACTTGTGTACTATATGACATTTTGTCTTAATTTACGAATATAATGAATACAAAACATTGAGTTTTCAACCATTAAACATACACTATTTTAAGTGACACAATATGATTTTAAATTTGATGCTCGTTCTTAACGTGAAAGCAATACATAATTATCATTCTAAGATGAATTTTTTTTACTTTAACAGGCTAGATGCGTCTTTTTTGTACTACAATCTGTCAAATCGCAAGAATGTGTATGTAACTAAGCCCGAATTCGTAGAGTGAGGGATTTGCTAAACTCCGAGGGTTCATAGGGATGTTAATGCACAAATGGTTATATTAATTATTTAAATTTAATTAATTTTATAGTTTGATTTGTTTCTAAAAGCCTATACTTCTGTCGATTAAGCGGAAATATATATCTGATGACTAATTAATTTCAAATTGCAATTAAGACAGCAATACTGGTTATTATGTTTTAACGTGTTACGCTTTTACATTGTATAATTAAACTTAGTTGCAAAAAAAATCAAATAACACTGTAGACTTAGAAGTAAATTCGTACTCTTGGTACGTTTACTACAATTTAATATATTGCCTTTTGCCTTTTATGATTGAGAACATTGTTCTTAACACATAGATATCCGAAACATCTCTAAGTAAAGGATTGGAGTATTTACTGACATATATATCGATTAGATTCTGTCTAGCAGACTCTCCTATTTAGATGTTTTATAAATGTAACAGAAATTAAACCTTTACATGGCCGTATAGAGACAGCCGAATAGCGAAACAAATAATTTGGTATGTGATATAAATGTTTTTCTCTGGGATTTAACAAAATTATGGGAAAGTATTGACATATAACAGCTATGATTGATATGTTAGCTTTATTTAATAAATAAAAGTGCTTCAGACATCGTGCGTGCCAGATTTTCTATTTCCATTGTTGACAAATTTTTAAATAAATATAGCATTCTGGTTGACAAAACGTTTTTATAAAAAACAAATTCTTTACTGCATCATTACTCCCTAAACGACGTAAGAAATTAAATGTCTAGACATAGTCAAAGAATTATTTAATGAAATTTGAAATTGTGTGGCATTAACTGGAAGTAAAGAAATAATGTTATAGACTGATTAGTCAGATTGAAATAATGTCTTTCTTCCTTACGGCTAGCTCAAATCATTGTAAACATTGACATAAGATAACTTTATTTCGAAGAATCACAATCACTTGTATAATAAAAACGTAACATATAATATATGATACACACTGAAAACAGATTATTCGCTAAAGCAGTATTGATGAGCAATGTTTAATGCTGCTGTACATACAGCATATAATATTCGATATTATTTATATTCATATGCAAGAATATATTTGCAAGTGGGCTTGTTATAATGACGTTTGTCGTTTCTCAGTTTATTGAGATACCTTAACGGAAAGATTATCACGCTAGGATTGTTCCTAATCCCTTTAACCATATACTGACGAACGGTAGCAAATGTCAATCAATGCCGATATTACGACAGCACAATTCATTTTTTTCGGGATATCTAATACATGACGGTAGTGAAATTAGATTATCATTTGACAACTTGTTAGACATATTTGCGTGCTGAGGCCAACTTGATTTATCTAGAGCGAATGCTTTGCTGAATTCGTCTGTCAGTATTGTCAACAAAAAATAATATCGTCATTTGTTGGAAAAAGAGAAATATATCAGTCAATGTGATGGAAAATCGTAATCAGTTTATCAGCATACATGTATCACAATGTTTAGTGTGGTTTTCCTTAATTTATGTTAGTTACGAAAGATTTCAACAACTAACGTATATGAATTGATGTTTATTCGCTATCGTTTATTTCAAATAACAAGCATATACAAAGATTTATATTACGATGGTTTTAATCGTATAAGCTGTCTATATTATTATTTAATATATTTCATTGATGCGTTTTATATATCTTGATTGTTCATACTAAGTACTTTAAAGTCAAGCACAAAATCCAAATCCCATTACTTTGTAGACCACAAAAATATATAAATGGATTTATATTTTAAATATTTTTAACGATGTTAAGAATTATTTTATTGCCTCACATATTATATTATTCGTTAAATAACGACATCCTTTTCACTAAAATACACTCTAATAATGAAATTGTGTGAAATCACCAAGTTCCCTAGAATCAAAGAGACTCTTCATTATTATTTAGAATATAATAATTTAAAACATCTTTTAAATTTATTTTCTAAACTTTGACATTTGATTCCTTAAAAAACATGATATAAATTTTTCGCTTAAGTGTCAAAAGAGAGAGTAATATTTAAATTATTTGTCATATTTATGAATTAAAAAAAAAATTTATATGCGTTATTTAACTTCCTGTACACATATAAACCGTCAACTGGTAGGTTTATATGAATGCAAATATGGTTTACAATATTTATAAATTAAATACGTTATCAAGGTCAAAAATGTGTTTGTAATAATGCAATCACGTCCTACCAATTGTTGACTAAAGTACTACCGGTAATTGTATTAAAGAATCAAAATTTTGAAAAAATCTGATTTGAACACTGCGATGATATTAAACCTTTTTGAATTATAACTTTATATATTTCTGTATATATATATTTGTCTTTATACCACATCACTACAGATACAGACAATAAGATACAGTTACATTGATTTATGCATGATAGATAATTACATCTCCTTTATCTTTTTTAAAATAGTTTAACATAGAAATGCATTATACCATGACGACGTCCATAGCGACTGTGATAATTGATATCGTAATACAATGTAGTTTATATGCCACTTATATGCAGGAGTTGTTGAGAAACTCATTGTTTTCCCAATGTACTGAAGCATGATTTTGTTTCATGTTACCCACTCTTTGCTTTATGCTAACCAATCATATTGTTACTATTGTGACGTGGCTTCATTTTAAAGTGATTGTTGCTGTTGTTGAATTACAGTGTATACCTGATTTACACTCGTTATACTAGAATTAATTGTAGTGTGATATAATTTTGGAAATAAGTCGTTAGATAATTGTTCTTATTAAGTTGTATAGAGAAACATCGACCGTATAACGCATCAGAAAATGTTACACACAGAATCTTTAGTACAAAGATTATTGATATACGAATGTTCTTTATGGGTACATGAAAATCGTTTAATCGTAACTTTACTGAATCATCATTTTGGTCGCAAAGGAATCCTAGAGATTATTTTTAAAAGAAGTACATAGGGGGAAATGTACTTATTTGTTTCAGATTTGTTATAAATAGCTTAATGAACATGCATTTCTCAGTCTTGTTGTCATGTCAGTCAAAGTTAATATTATTAATTTGAATAACAGAAAACATGCCTACCTTGTTGCCTTTAGAATAGCATCTGTTCACTTAATTGAATATGGTTATATTTGTGGCTGATGTTTAAAACGTCGGAATTGTCCTATCGACTTGCAAAACGACCTGTAATGAAAATAAGATATCCTCTTATTAACGTAGCAACTATTTTTTGTTAAATATCTCACAGAGTATTTGTTCAAATGCCTATACATTACCATGCATAATTGCCTGAAGAAAATGCATACATAGGTAAATGATAAATTATTCATGGTCACATTTGTTTTTTGGCATTACATTATTCTTGCTGAGAATAGTGGTATGCAGTTATAAGTCGTTGCATCTAGTATCGTCATTTACTGTTAAGAATAAAAATAATATTTCATTATAGATGAAAGCATTGCATAAGCTGGTCAAAGTAGCTCTATTTAACAGACACTTGAGACAAAATTATAAACTTATCCAACGTAATAAATAGCTCTTAAACAACGCTCTCAAGAGATACGACTATATATTGAAACCAATTTCCATACATAAATTGAACAGTCGAAATGCAATTAAATTAATTTTAAGTATGTACTTCTAGATGACGAGGCTGTCATGATTTATACAGTATTAATTCCTGCAAGAAAATTCTCTGAACTATTGTCAATAAATCATTATGTCAATATGATTTAAATTATATAGAGTAACACATTTTATTATCGACGCAATTATCAACATTTTGATCATAGTAAATGCATGATGTGAAAAAAAATCATTGCATTGGTATATTCGTCTTATGTAAGAATTTGTACCTAGCTACTATAAAAAATATTGTATATTAAGTATATATCTCTCCTTGCATGTCATACAAAAAAAATCATACAACATATTACTATCTATAAATAGACGCTAAGTAAAACTAAGTAAATTGCTAGATAATTGCATACAATTATTAACCGACATTTGGTGCTTTACAAAAGCTAAATGAATTTGTTATATGTACTAACTGTTCCTATTATCATATTTAACATTGCTTATGTATATTTAGATTTGGGTTATGCAAACGACGACTTCGTCTAGTTTCATGTGCTATTGAAGTAGGAAAGCTAAATATAATAGGTAAAGCAATAACCCATCAAATGATGTCACATTTGACAATTGTTAAGTTAATGATGTCAAAAAATTAACTTTACTGATGAATGTAGTCCAATCTATTCATGATATCAAAGATTATTAATAAAATTGTATGAAATTCATTAAAGTGACATTATACCCATTCAAGTGTAAATGGAAAGTGAACATGTCAAAATGAAAATAACATTTTACCACAATCTCATTTAATGTAATTATTTCTATAAATATTGATCAGAATGTTTCGGTTACGTTCAATTGTTATAAAATAACGGGACAGTATTTTTATAATCTAGGTTGTCTTTAATTAAATATTATATCATACACAGTTTCCATTATTAATTATTAATTCACATTAAAATAACCAATCTTTTGAAATATATTACTAATTCAATTTAACTTGACATCGATAAAAATGAGCATAATGTCATTTTGATGTATTGAAAAAAATGAAAACTATTTTTTGATGATGTTGCATTTTATCCATAATTTCAGTTGATCTGAAAACGCGTATAACTTAACACGCCTTCTTTTAAACACGCACAAAGAGGACTTAAACCTTACACAAACTACAAGACATTACATCTCCGCTTATATAATTAATAAGTAAATGTAATGCAGATTTCTTGTTTTGCAAATAATATGAAGTACACTTAATAAAACCTTAAAAACCTTTCAGTCGAAGCGAAATATAAAGGAACACTAATTTACACAGGACAAAAACAAATTTACTGTAAAGCCATTCATGTGTATAGATTGAGATAGTGTAAAATTTATAAACTTGATAACGTTATTGTAAAAATCGTTAATTATGCTTTTGTAATTACAAAAAGTGACACTTTTCCGAATTTTAATCATCATAAAACAACTCTTAAAACAAAATGCTTAAACGATAACAAAAATATTCAAAGTACCTGATGATTTGATTCTGCATCGTTTATAAACATCCATCTTTATGCATATGCTTATACTTTTACGTTTTACAATCCTTTAAAAAAAACGTTTGTACAATATAATGTGGTGTCATATATCATTATTTCATGAGATACCTCCACAAAATGTTTAATAGTAAAACTTGACAGATATCCTTGAGACGGTCATACTGATATTATCACTGAATAAATTCATCCTACTTATATCTATGTTTCTTATACATACAAAAGTCAAGCTTGCAGGTAAAATGAAATCACCGTATAATTTTGATGCAGTTTTATTTGACTATTTTTTTGTTTTCGATTTTGTTTATTTTATGCATAATGTAGTAAGCGATTTTTTTATATTACCAAAAAAATTTATCATTCATTACAGTGCAAGGGTAAAAATAAATATAATTTTATATATTAAAATGACAATTATTCCATTGTGCAATTTTACAATGTCATAGTACCTTCAATAAAATCTACTTTATAATAATTATGAAAGCTATCCACTGATATTGTTTGTCGGTTTTTCAAGTTTATTGGTAGGGGAAGACCTCGGGTGCATTTCGATGCATGAATTAATTCAAGAAAATGTACCTGAATAAATCAACAGTGTTTCTCGCTTGCTTCCACAGATAAAATAAACCCAAACCAAAATAAAAGAAACCATATATGTGTAAGATTGTTGTATGTTTAGCTTCACTTGTATCACTTAAATACATATTTACTTTACCCAAGTACATGATTGTATACTTTACATAATATGAACCTTTTAAAGATTATATTAATGAAATAAATTAATGATTAATGTATAAATGAACAGAATCTAAACCAATACAATTTTATCCGTTCAGATTGTCGAATTACTAATAGCAATATTTTATTCGTATTTGTAAAATATAAAATTATAGTTCATTATCTGTACTATCATTAGAATAATACAACTAAGTCTAGAACATAAAGCACGAATTTCTGCAATTTTAAAGATTAAATTAAGTAAATTTTGGCAATGATATGTGAAGCTGATATTGCAAAGAAAAAAAAATAACGATACAAAATAATGCTCGAGTACAGACTAATTTCTTCCATTACATCTTACGTATTGCTATAATAATCATTCAAAAAGTATATATAATATCGATTATAAAAGCTGGAAACGCTATGAAGTAAGACTCACGCAAGAATAGGTCCTAATCCCTTTATTCACATCTAAATCACATGTTAACGTCGCTGCTGAACAGGCAACTCAATATAGGTTTAATGATGACACGAATGACGTCTTGCCTAAATCGGTATGTCTAATAGATCTCCATTTGACAATTTGTTAGAACCAGTTGCGTGATACGACTGACAAGATCAATTAAGTTTGAATGCTTCTATAAACATATTTATATAGTATTTAATTGCAAACATTGTATGCCTACAGTTTGAGTAGAAATCAACACAAGCGGAAACTTATCAAGAAAACATGAATATTAAACAGAATATTTATATATTTTAAAGTTTTTGTACTGAATTGTGTTACTTGACAATCACAATATTTAATTTCATGATTATGAAATAAATTCATTTCATGCCATTTCAAATGCTAATACTGTTTATTATATTGCTTTTTACCTTAGAATATAGATAAAAGGGAACTGAGATTTTTCTTCTTTCTTTTGACATGACTGGAACATTTATTTCGAGATTATTATTCAATTTGATGTAGCCTAGACCAATAACTTGTGTGCAGAATTTCTGATCATTCTAATAATTCGCTCACTCCGTTTTTTCAAACCAGAATAATTATCTCAACTGTGACAAATGACTAAGGAAAAGGAAAGATATGCAACGCCTTTAACTCAAATCGGGCTATTAATATACTATAAATTCGATTTTCCATTTAAATCTGAGATTATTTCGTAAATAATTTTTTGCAAATCTTATTGTTTTACGTCCCCATCTTGTCTATATTAGAAAGTCAAATTATAGGTTTTTATGCTTTTTGGACCTCAGTGAAGTTCCTCTTAATTAAGTGTTAAAATATCCCTAATCCATTTAAATTGACATTTATGAGTATGTTTGTGTATTACTTTATACGGTTTTACAGAGTTAACATGATACAAAACAATTTATTCATATATTAGTCACAGTTTTAGGATGAAATCAAATTACCTCTGCAGAAATTAAGAGTTTATGCGTTTGATTACCCCATCATTTATCCTGTCTGGTTCCAATCAGGAAAATTCTTGTTGTAACTGCTTGATTAATGAATAGATTATTAATAAACTCTAATTTGGTCCTAATCAATTTCTTGAATAATCTCAAACACTCTTTATTTAAACCATTTAATGAAACAGTAAATATCAATTGTATATATAAGTGTAAAGAAAAGTGTACCCAATATATTGTAAATAGAACAAATACAAATATTACATGATGAAATGTATGAAATTCTTTTTTTTATAAAGGCATGTTATGCCCAGAAATGCTTTAACTTCGCAATTATTTTTTGTTTTCTGTGTTCCAAAAAGTATCTGCTATGCCATTACAAGAACATACGTTTGCCTCTGATGCTTTTTGACAATTATCGGTGGTAGAAATATAGTGATTTAGTGTTTTGTACGAAAAAAAAAGAGTCTAAAGATCAACAAGGCAAATGCAACCTTCAAAGGACGCAGCCCTCCCCCTGACACACCAAATTAGGGCACCCAGAAGGCACCAACCCAAAACCGGGAGTGGGCACAAGGGCAGCGAAAGCAGAGGGACACGTAATGTAAGATATAACAAAAATCCAAGTGGGCCTATATGGGAATTAAAGGGATAAGGGTTGTACGGGTGAAATGGGGGGGGGGGGGTAAAATGGGAGAGGGGGTTTAAGAAAATACCTACCGTCAACGACAATCCAACAAGACCAACATCACGAAACATGTTAACATTCGAAACAAGTAACAATACTTGAAAAATATGAAAAACACGTGAAGGAACACAGAGAGGTTCAGCTTTGGAACGGTCAGTGGCAGTTAAACCAATGGGGAGTTAAAACCGGTTTGAGGCCCGCCAAACCTCACTCTAAGCCCGAACATGTTCCTAAATGATACAAAATTATCAATAAAATTAATCCCTGCCAAGTGAAACTTTAACAATGGTCATGGTTACATTAGACGAAATAAATAAAACACATAAATGACTGTGTAAAGATATATTAAAAGGTACAGCCTAATGACCACTTTTAAAGTACTTAATGTCTTTAGGTAAGGCAGAGCAACAAGAAAATCACCTTCAAGGGTCTGACGAAGCAAGACAGAAGACGAACATGAAGACAATTCAGTCCTATATATGGGCTTTCGAAAATATCCATCATAGAGTCTCCCACTTAGTCCGTCAGGTGTAATTAAAAGTAGACCGCGTAGCGCCCAACTTTAAAAGGGTTAAACATCAAACATTTGGTATGCCTGAACATAATTGGGTCATAACCTCTTTTAATAATGTTTGATAATATTAGTGAAGACAGCAGAATGATTAGCATACGAAGTTTGTAAACCACATCTCCATAGAAATGGTTTGGTAATACCTAGTCGTAAAAGAGTTTTCAAATTACAATTACATTTCAAAACTAAATCTGAAGTCGAAATACTACTTTCTGCACATTTTGCTACCTTTTAATGACAACAAAAACTCATACATCTTATTACAATAACAATATTTTCTTCAGGTGATAAGCAACACACATGCAATAAAACAATTTTTTTAAATATTGTAAAATTCACGTGTTCCCTTGGAAATAAAAGTAAATTATTTCATAAGAAATAATGTGCCTCTTAAATATTACAGAGCATGTTACTAGTGTATAAAACTCAACAGTTTATGTCAAACTTTTACTTGTCATTAATGAAAATTATTTCAATCACAACCTTAATCATTAAAGCAGAAAATTGTATAAGTAATAAATCACGCATCATTGTATCTTAATCCTTTTAATATTTGTAATATATATTAAGATATAATGATGACATAATGAGTTTCTCGATATTAATCTATACAATTCAGGCAGTGAAAATAGATTTCTATTTGGCAACTTGTAAGACGTATTTGCGTGATGAGGCAAACAAGATTAATCTTCCTTGAATGGTTTGCTGAAATCGTCTGTCTCATTTTATCAGTATTGTCAACAGGAGAAATGAACCAACATTTGTTGAAAATTATTATGAGATGCATCAGTTAATCTGTTATTTTTTATCAGTTTACGGACACATAACGATGTTTTGTGCGGTTTTGCTGAATTTCTTACAGAAAAGTTTTAACATAATTACATCAAATTTATTTTTATGACCGTCTTCTTTTTCGACAGACAACATGACCGAGGAGAACCTAGATTTGAACAGATAAACATTCGCATAAAATGTTTATAACAGTGTTTTTTAACCATTCATATAGACTTTTCGTCGATCTGACAAAAGGAAAGTAGCACGTTCCTAAAACAACGCCAATTGCAAAGTAAGTTTGTTAGCTTGGACGCTAAAAAAAAAGAAAAAAAAAACAAACAAGGAAACAACTTTTTAATTATTTCAGTCGGTCATGCGTCGCTTTTATATATTGAAATTATATTATCAGGCGGTTTCTTGAATGTTTTTGTTTTTTGCAATACGTGTATAGGTGAATGTGAATGTTTTATGCGTTTTAATGGTTTGATGCGAATACGATAAGTGTTTTTTTAATGAAACACTATTTCAAAATATTTTCACAAAAAGTAGTTTATTGTTAAACGGATAATACATTCATAGACACAACTTTGATAAAAAGTTAAATTTTGATTTTTTCTTGTATTTTTAAAAATATTAGTCGGAGGTTAATAATATGACTTTGTTGCTTATTTTGCCTTAAAAACTAATATTTGTTTACTTTTTTTAAGATAAGGCAAACATGCAATTCATCACGTTTAGAGCATGTTAGGTGCTTGTTACTTGCAGAATGTATAGCGTCAAATGTAAAATAATTTGTCATAGAAGTAGCCAAATGTAAACAAAGTAGCATTTTAACTACTGAATTGCTATCACTTAACTAATTGCGAAACAACAAAAGAAGAAGTAAAAAATGTTCCGGATACTTTGCCGTGCCAATATTATTTTTGTTTTTGTTTTTTAGGAATAAAGCAATAAAAGCAATTCTTGGCCAAATGAGAACACTGAATGACCTGATATGTCTTGTGTGATGTATTTTTACAATATTAAAAGGTTCATATCCTTTGTTTACCGAATACTAGCTGTGTTTTAAACACATAAAATGTGACCTTAGAACAGGGCGCGTTAATTTTGCCACGAAAACAATTGAAAGCACTGACATCGACCTTCTTGTTTTGCGTGAAGTTGTAGTAAAGAAGTCAACAAATAAGCTATAAGACACATCTACAAATTATTCTTGACATTCCTAGGGTCAATAAACTTGCTTAACTGTCACAAACGAAATATGAAATCAACGCTGAGAATATAACTATAGAAATCTACATTTTACCCATTATTAGCGTATAAAAGAATCGTGATGCTATGTGACAGTTTTTGATGTTACGAAAGATTATCGTCCGATCAGCTGACGAGTCTATTCATAATAAATATACCGTCATAAACAACCATTACCAGATAAAAATGTGGCGAGATAATGCATTGATACGTGATTGTTTGATAAACATACACAAGTTAAAGGTCCAACAAAAAACATTTATCGAATTTATGACTGACAGTTCCTCCGCTTTGAAATTTTTAAATTCATGATTTATGAATTTGACGATCTGATTTCACTTTTACACAATTTCAACTTAACAAATAAACGATTTTAATAATCTGTTACCTACAACAATCTTCTCTTTGTGAGTTAACGATTTCTACTTTACGATTTTAAATACAGATTTTGTGAAGTTAAAATATTGAGTGTTTTGTGCAAAAAGGTGTCTCATATGTCAGAAATGGCTGGCCCTTTCAGTAGGGGTGACACTATAATAAACAAGACCTTTACCTTTTTTCATCAATTTACGCCGAATTTGGTAAATTGTGAAATCGCGAAAATTACATCGATCAATCTTGCTATTAAAATGTCTCTACAGGGATTCTGTGTTATAATGTAAATATTCCACACTACGTGCATGAGTATAACCAACGTTTGTAATGCAATTACATTCTCTTAATAATGAATAATCTAATAAACATACCATAACACTAATTATTTAATATTGTAAATACCATTTGTCTAAGGATCGGTTACAAGTAGAACAAGTTTGAGAACTTTCTACTTTAAAATACAGTGTAATTTTTCATAAGCTGCTTTATTCTTTTTGTAACGAATTATGTTTGTGTCACATGGAATAATCAATGCAAAGTACAAACTTTGAGCTACCAACATGTTTGAAACCTAGTCAGACTCTATCTTAGGTTTTCATGGCTTTATACAGTGAGAAAGGCTAATCATTTTGAAATTCGTTGTCAACAGGGTACGAGTTAAATTATATAAAAAAAGAATCCCGATTTTCAACAGACGTAGTTTATTTTGAATATGTAAAATAAAATGATTTATGAGCAGGGATCATATAATATATAGGGGTGCATACATTCAATTTTCTGCTTGTTCTGACAAAAATACTACAATAAAGAAGATGCAATAAAACGTTTTATAAAAGAAAACATCATTACTTAAAGTCCCATATAACATAATACGAAAATGTCATTATGATTATTTGTTAAATGATTATTTTCTATCATAATTTAAACTAGTTACTTGTATCACGCCGCAAAAATAAAATCTTATTCAGCTATTAAAGCAAACATTGTATTTTTCTGGCATCTTATACCAGTCTGTTGCATTGAATATGTTAGAAATAGTCCACCGAATAAGCCTTATTAATCAATGATTTGAAATATCACATCTTACCGTATAATATTTTCAATATTTATGTCATGGTTTACATATTATTATATTGTTTCCATGAGCTATTGACTGTACCGCAAGTATATTTTACTGTAGCTCCACGCGGTTATACTAGAAATACGGGGTAAAATTAATAATTCAAAGTTCATGTAGAACACAAATATGTTTTCAGCATTTATTGTTGTTAGTAGGGCAAAACAATTATACAGTCATAAACACTATATTTAATTGTTCAGAACTAGAGATGTTTATAATCTAAATTTCCTGTAGAATTTATTACAAAATAAATAATCAGGACAATAGAAAATTTTCATTTTAAATAAAGAAAAAAAGAACATATCTAAATAAAATGAAATTGATGTCTTTATATGTCCTTTAAATTTCATAAAACAAGAACGCGCAAATAAAATTTTCAGCTGTTTACAAAATGAATTTTCTCCTTTGCATGTAGTTTCATGTCAATTTCAAACGTTTTAAATCAGAGCACTTGGAAAAACAAAACAGTTAATAATTTTCTTTTCTTTATCGCAGTCCTGTCCATGATAAAAAAGGACAAGACAAAATGCTCTCATTATTAAAACGAACATTTATTTGCCCTCATCATCATCTGAATATTTCCTACTTTCGCATATTTAAGTGCAAAGATCTCTGGGACGCATTCAAACTCGAGTCAATGACGCAAATATTTATCATCATCTTAGAAAGTCCGTATATATTAAATTAATATTTAGCTGAAAACAAAATGATGTTTTATTGTCAATTCCAAACACCATTTTCTTTGCGTTTTTCACAAATTGTTTCAAAACAGAAACTAAAGCTAATTCCCCGAATTAAAGAACTTGACACGGCCTAAATATCATTGACAATACTTTATTGACAAATTGTTTCACCAACTTGCCATATCAAAAACATTAACATTAATAAGGTTTACTTGCACACATCTTTAACAGATTTGGTTGAAATAACAATATACTTAACATGAAAAAGTTAATTTAGTGAAGTAAGTGAACCTCGAGTACATGACCTTTTGCGGGAGTCAAATGTGTCAAAAAGAGTCATTGTTTTTTGAGTTCTTACAAAGTAAACCTTGCAATATCCGTGTTTGTGTCTTAATTCCAAGCAGAGGATTATTAGATGATATATTGTAATATAATTGAGACCATTATTTCTGACAGAAAATAATCACTTCATTCATATAATGAATACTTTTAGAGACAGGTATTCAGAAATACGTATTGTTACTCAATAATAAGCAATTGAATGTGCATTCCACTCGCATTGTTTTGTATTTGTACACACACTTGCCTACTAACCGAAATAATTGATAAAAATATGTTGTTGTTCATTGCACGTAGAATTATATATAGATGAAAAGAACTATGTATGTGAATAATTTATTGGTATTCCCATCACTATCTATCAAAATAAACGTTTGAATATTTCTTCAATAACAGCACGTTTTATTTAGTTAGTTTATACTGATATGTTCTTGTTCAGTTGTGTTAGAAGCTACAAGCTTATTGAAGCACTCTCGAATCCGTTCCTGGAACCAACGAGTACTAGAAAATGGGTGATAAGTTTCTAGCACGGAAACGATAGCCTCAGGCTGATCTTTTGCAATTTACTGCCATCTTCTTAAAGTAAATAGTGGTCGTGTTTGGAGTAGAATGACTGGTCGCTTTCAGCCACAAGAAGGCAAACGTTTAACTGAATGCTTAAGGAGCTCCACTGAGGTTAAAAAGCCTTAAAACATAAGATATGAATTTCTTTCAAAGATTAGCTATTGCACTTAAAACGGAAAGACATGCCAAAGATAAAGGGAAATATTGAAAATCGTTTTTCTATTATGACCCCGCTTGACGAAAGAAGCGTTGCAACGCTTTTCAATAGTGGGTCACTTTTACAAAAAAAATATTATGATAATTATTCTGAAAACAAACAGAGTGAGCGAATAATCTGAAAACTGTGGACACAAGTAAATAGTCTAGACCTACATCAAATAGAACATTGGTCTCAAAAAATAATTTCCAGCCCCTCATGTCAACAGAACCTCAGTGGAGTCCCTATAATATTGCGTGTCAATGTCAAGTTACTTGATAAAGTGTGAAATGAAATGTTACAGACAAAAGAGTAACAAAGGAAACATAAACACTAAAAATGATTATTTGTATGGTTTGCGGCGCGGTAAGCAAATTTGTGTCATATATCGGTGTTTGGTCCGCCTTGCCCGTATCCGTAACTTACATTCAAATAATCATATTTTGCATGTGATCGACTACTACTCAGTGGAATGAAATCACTGTTTCAGTGAATAAAGTAAAATATTTTTTTTTATTCACTGACTATAACAAAACACACATTTTATGATAAGGCTATATATTTAAACATAAAACCATTTTATAATTGCCTTGTTCAGTTTTTCTTTGATTATTTTGTTTCATCATAAGAGATAATAATCATGCTTCTTTTAACACGAGAAACGTCGAGCACAAATATACGTCTACACGAAGCTTCATTAGTTTTAAGATATTGGACCATTAGCTTGTATTCAAACATTTTCACAATAATATTCAGTACATACCGTCATAATCATTGTTTTTTATTGGACCATTAGCTTGAAAAGTTACAAACATTTTCACAATAATATTCAGTACAATTCGCTTTTAATTCATATGCTCTCATTAGATATCGGAGGACCGATGTCGTTATTGTTTTGTTTTTTTGGCATGAAAGGCAATCAATACGTTGCCAATCAGTAGTTGTAGTGGCAATCCTTATAACTGTTTTTAGAATTTGAACAAAAATAGTTGGTGCCTTTCCCAACTTTTTTGTCTAACTTTGAGTAAGATGTTGAAATATGGATACCACCTTATTGTAATGTTCACCATTTGTTACTTTTAAATATTAATTCTGGTTAAGCTATTGCTACAGCCAGGAGTAAAAACAATTTAGTTTTATGTTGTTTTTTTGGTGCTTTTCCTATAAATGACTTCCTTTCGAATGCGTGTGGATAATGTCAAAAAATATTTATTGTTCTCTCCCTCCCCCCTAAATTATTGACAATCTTAATCGAAACGTTATACTAATTAGTCATTCAACGTTATACTAATCATTCATTCAACACTATTATGGACAATTTACATGAAGTATTGTGTGGGAATAAAAAACACAAATTTGCAATTTTCGACATATACCCTGTAATAGCAAATATTTTACTCCGTTTTAAACTTATAATAAATACTCCATACATGTAAAGATTCCCGCAAAATATATAATTATATTTTATTCTTCCTATAATACCCGATGTAAAGCACGTATTGCAATACGAGTGTTTTACTGCATATTTCATGATATCCGGGTTTAAATTTTTTTAGTGTTTATTTTATTTTATATGGCTGATATTTTTAAAGCTACGTCTTACACCCCACAAACATAAAGTAAGGTATTTCAAATAATTTGAATAATAATAGTAATATTTCTCGAATGAAGAGTACAATACGTTTGCTTATAGTAGTATTAAAAGTATTATTAAACTTAACCCTTCACAAAATA
>NW_026866384.1:0-12070 GCF_026571515.1 Ruditapes philippinarum
TAATTTATCTTAAAGTACCATTTAAAATTCAAGGCAAGCAGATTAAAGCTTGGACTCACCCATGGTTTTGGTGATGTTATATCTTGAACATAGGGCAGGTCTTCCTCCATGGTTGGGGGCTCTGGTAATTCTGGTAGCTCTGACCAATCTGTAGGAGCTAGGAACACAAGACATTCTGCAGGATTCACACCTATAACATCTTCTGGTATATCATCTTGTAACCATGGTAATAAAGGTTCTAGTGTGTGAGGTGTATCTCTAAAATGGTAGAAAGTATAACATATAGTGCCTTTTATTATGATCTTGATAACTATTGGAAGCATTAATACATGTATATTTACACTACCCTTGAGAAAAACGTGTTACAGAATCTTTTATTTCAACAAATAGCTTTAAAATAAACACTTAATTCTGTTTAAAGATAACATATTGAAAGGGATATTACTATTAACAAATACAAAAAAAAGTCATCATGAAAGTTATTCAAATGAATATAATTATATACATATTAGGTTAAAGGATAAATCATTTTGATTTTTGAATATGATTTAAGTTCAGTATTACCTGGTTTTATCATTACAGTCTATATTTGTTTCTTCTATGGTCTGTGATATTTTATATGGATATTGATCAAAATAACAGTTTGTACTTGTCAAATCTGGAGCACTCCCGTAAAACTGTCTATGTCGTTGTAGACCATACACTGAGGGTTGTAATCCTTTCTTAACACTTTTACACTTTGATCCCTTTTTATTGAAACTACAATAATCTGCATCAAAATCACTGTATTTAGCTGATGATGGTCTAGAAAAATGCATGGGTGGCATATTTTGATACACATTTTGACTATAGTCTCTGGGATCTGGCAAAGCCAGAATTTTCTGTTTTTCTATTTCAAACAGATCTGGTATGACTTTATTAGCTAAATCTACAACAGCTGGTTTAGATGAACACATCCCATTCTTCTCCTTTGTCAACCTGCAGCCAGCACTTGCAGGTCTTTGCTGCTGTGGTTTCCGAGAAGTATTCTTTTTTGCAGACTGACATCGGGCTTTAGCACTTTGTGTTCTCCGACAATAACTGGGAACTGATTTAGGTGTGCTTGGTTCTGAGACATCCTCTTTTACTTTAAAGTCTGGATGTAAGACTAGAGCCATATGATTTATAGTTTCCTCTTGTTTCTCATTTTGCACTTTGTCCTGAAACAATTTATTTTGTTGCGTAGAAGGGAACAATTTTCCAGATCCTCTATTGTGAAACTTGCCAGATGATGGTCTTCCAGGTATAGGTGGTTTATCAAAAACTGAAATGACATAATTACTTATTTATTTATACATGTAAATCATTTGTAGCAAATAACATTAAGCTTGTTTGCACATTTTAATGCTTTGAAATTATTTGCATGTTATGAAATTGTCTGTTAACTTAATATATCAATGTCACAACACCAATGTCACTGGTTAAGTATAATTATTTCATAATTTATAGAATCAGAATCAATTAAAGGCCACTACTGCAAAGTTGTCTTATCTATCTAAGAGTACTGCTTCATGCCTCAAAAGAGGATACTTGGCAGTATGTGTGTGCCACAAGTGAAAGTTTATGAAACTGTAAGAAATTTCTTCCAGATAGGGAGAATATGAACTACAAAACAGCAGTACTGTACAAGATAAAAGAACAAAAGCTCTGCCTCTGCTTGCTTGAATGATTCAATAGTAGGCTTGTTTATCAATTGTTCTGGTAGTCTTTTCCATATATCTGTGGTGTGTTGGGGAAAAGGAGTATTTGAATAAGTATAACCTTACATTTGTTGATAGAGGCTTAGCCGCTATGTGGATGACTATATGATGGGAGAGCCTAATCAAGACTTCCAGGGCTGCGTTTCATGGAGAGTCCTAAGTCTTAAGTTTGTCTTAAGTTAACAAGAGCGGTCAGTAATCACATGTGTCGCCTCATGATGGCCAATTTCATGTTGGGACAAATTTTGTGACAGACGGACAGACAGACGGACAGTGCACAACTAGACTTACCACTTTGTACTGATCATTCCTGTAAAATTTGGATAAAATTGCACCAGTAGTTTATGAGGAGTAGTCCGGACAAGCTTTTGCGTATCTGGCAACACACAGAAAAAAACACCTTTTTATCAAAGGGCCATAACTCGGCCAAAAATCATTCAACCGGAAAACCCGTGCAATATGCGCAAGGACTTGAGCTACAGATCAATCCTGTAAAGTTTCATTGAAATTGCATAAGTGGTATAAGAGAAGTAGTCTGGACAAACTTTAAAAATAAAAATTATTAAAGGGCCTTAACTCAAACAAAAATCATTGAACCGGAAAATGCTGACAATATGCACAACTAAACTTGGTACTGATCATTCCTGTAAAGTTTGGATGAAATTGCACCAGTAGTTTATGAGGAGTAGTCCGGACAAGCTTTTGTGTATCTGGCAACACACAGAAAAAGAAACCTTTTTATCAAAGGGCCATAACTCGGCCAAAAATCATTCAACCGGAAAACCCGTGCAATATGCGCAAGGACTTGAGCTACAGATCAATCCTGTAAAGTTTCATTGAAATTGCATTAGTGGTATAAGAGAAGTAGTCCGGACAAACTTTAAAATTAAAAATTATTAAAGGGCCATAACTCTGACAAAAATCATTGAACCGGAAAATCCTGATAATATGCACAACTAGACTTGGTACTGATCATTCCTGTAAAGTTTGGATGAAATTGCACCAGTAGTTTATGAGGAGTAGTCCGGACAAGTTTTGTGACGGACGGACGGACAGACAGACAGACGGACAGACAGACGACGGAGAAGTGATCCCTATATGTCGCCACTACTCCGTAGAGGCGGACAAGTTTTGTGACGGACGGACGGACGGACAGACAGACGGACAGACAGACGACGGAGAAGTGATCCCTATATGTCGCCACTACTCCGTAGAGGCGACACAAAAATTGTGACAATTTTGCGTTTCAAAGAAAGTCTTAAAAAAGGTCCTAACTTATGACTCCTAAATTTATGACCAAAAACAGTCCTAAGTCTAGGAGTGTTTAAAAGGTATCCTAAGATTGTCCTAAGTCAAAACACCTCCAAAATCAAACAATTTTTTGTTGAATTTTGTTTTGAAAACTATCTAGAATGATAGATAATGGTCTAACTAAGAAAATAAATCCGAACACCAATATCTTTAATTCAGTCATTAATGCTGTACAGACGTTTAAAGGTTTGTTTACATGACGTCACAATGTAGCGCCAAATATCGCGTGCAAAACAAGACGCGTCTATAAATAATAATATTACTGCGCGCTGTACAATTGCAGTTGCGTAGCAAGCAAAGGGGTTGGTAACTATTTTTTTTTTACTATAAAATTAAATAAAATGGTTACTTTATCGTTTTTCGTGAAATATGGTATATATTTTCACTCAACATGATAAGATGGCAATACATTACTTTTTGTACTTGCTATAACAAATTACATAGTAAATCCAATCCGGGATTATGCGCGTGCCATTGTATTTTGTAACTTTTTTCAGGAGAGCGAATTGGTCATAAGTCTTAAGTTTAAGACAAAAGATAGGACAGTTACTTGAAACGGTCCTAAGTGCAAAAACTTTTTCTCCTAAAGTTGGTCATAAGTCCTAGGATTTAGGATTAACTTAGGACTCTCCATGAAACGCAGGCCAGGTTTGTAAGAGATATTAACTGCTTAAAGACTATGGTAGATCTTCAGACTTGTAATACATAATCAATCTGGCATCCAGATGCCTCCTATCTAGTGTGCTCTAACTAAGAGTTCCTTTTGAGTTCTGTGACCTCTAGGTGTCCAGAGTTGTTGTATTTTACCATCATGATTTATTGTCATTGGATAATTCATACATGGATGAAGGTTGAGTGTAACATAATCATAGATATCATAGAGAATTAATTCTCTGTGGCTCTGTCATTATGTGTTTACCAGTTTAAATCTTGGCTGATGTCTACATAAAGGTCACTGTAACTAACAGTCTAGTGCTTTTCACTGTCTGACGGGAAAAATTGGTAAGGAAACCTACTATTGAAATGATAGCTTGATCAATAAGCTGTTGCCTCCCTTGGTTAAAAAATAAGTTCATTTTATTTTCTCAGTTTTTTTTGTGTTTTTTTTTGTGTGTTTTAAACCCAGTATCTTACTTATGAACCTGGCTGATGTACAAAAAACTATTACTATAATGTTCATTTTGTAATTATGGTTGTCTTTTTTCTGTCAGCCTGAAGGGAAGAACTTGTCTCTTTAATTACTGCCTAATAGTTATCTATAGAGCATACATAACAGCATGTTAATCACCCATGCAAACAATAACAAATACACTTACAAGTAAGAATGGTAAAATGTTTATTTTTACATGAAAAAATGTATAATTTTCTTATACATTTATGACAGCATTACAGATAAAGATTACTTCAATTAGAATTTACAGAAAACAAAAATGTTTGTATTAATTGATACTACTAGCTGACAGATATTGCTTTGACACCTGCACAGATTTAAAATATTTTGCCTGAAAATGTTGTTGTGTATGACATAAATAGATCAACTATGACTAGGGGTGAAATGATTCAGCTCTATCTCGATTATTGCTTAGCAAATTGATTAATTATTCAGGCTAATATAAAACAGCATTTAGATATTTTAAAAGACACGATATTTTAATGACCCAAAAGTGTCAACAACATGTTTTGGTGTTTACAATCCGTGCATTTTGATTGGATATGTGATAATATGTAACCAATGAAAAAAACACGCTTTCTTAGAAAACGTTTGTTTATTATGAGAAAGGAGATATTTTCATGATAATAGTGACAACAAATCGGAATATGGCCATGACAAATCGAAATGACAAGATTCTGAGATATGTTTGTTCTGAGTCGGAATCTTGGGGGGAGATTTTGCCCATACACAAAAGGCAAAGTACAATATCTCATTGCATAGTACAATTGGTTGGACTAGATCATGTGTAATTGTTTCACTCCTAACCATGGAATATAATCACCTGCAACTTGGATATATTTTTTTACTATGATAAGTGATGACACAAAGAAGGTTTATTTACAGTATACAGTTTTAGCAAATTTTTCTCAACTGTTCAACATTCAAACAATCAGACAATGAGGTTTGAACGGTAATGTAACGATTCGCCACACTAACGATTCGCCACATAACGATTCGACACAGAGTAATAACGATTCGCCACAGTTAAATAACGATTCGCCACGTGTTCAAATACAATTTTTTTCACACCTGTTTTCAAACTGTTGATGGAAAACGTTTTGCCATTTTATATTTCATTTGTTAATTACATAAATTAATTATACTAAATACAGCTTTTATTGAATAAAAAGACACGAAAACCAAATATTTTATTAACAAAATTACATAACACAATTCATAACTTCGTTATTTATATAAACTGGAAAAATATACTAACAACTTTTATAGAATAAAAATACATGAAAATAAATATATTTTATTAACAAAACTACATAACACATTTTATAACTTCGTTATTTATATAAACTGGAAAAATATAATAACAACTTTTATAGAATAAAAATACATGAAAATAAATATAATTATATATAAATTTAATCAATTATTGTAAATCAATTTTCGTAATGATCACATGTTTTGCAATACTTTTTTAAAAAATATTTGACATTATTTGACATATATATAATTTATGAAAAATGTATTTTTATAAATATATATAAATATATATTCTATTTTTTTCAACATATAATTACTTTCTTGTAAATGTACTCCTGTAATAATGTTACTTTGACAAATTGAAATTCCGTGATGGGGACCTTAACTTCATATTACTTGTATTAAGAAACATTATTAAATTATTGTCATTGTCAAATTATTAAAACAAAAGGAAAAAGTTTGTTGATTACTAAAAAAATAATTTTTATAATCATACTGTGGCGAATCGTTATTTAACTGTGGCGAATCGTTATTACTCTGAGGCGAATCATCATGTGGCGAATCGTTAGTGTGGCGAATCGCTACTAATTCGTTTGAACAAGTAGAAATATTGACTTTGAAACTTATTCTGTGATTAATGATCAGGATATTGAATCATGATTACACTTTTGTGCAAATAAAGATGAAATTGAAAAAGCGAAATTTTAATACTTTATTTTATCCAGCGTAGGGTCGCGAGATCAGAAATCTCTTGTACCCCCTCAAGGTTTAAATAGATACTAATTGATATATTATAAGGCGAACAGGTTTATCAGAAATCCGGGTCAGCTCGGCCCTAAAACGTACTCAGCCCCCGAGTCAGCTTGGCCCTATTCCAACTCGGCACGGGTCAACTCGGCCCACTTTTCAATTATTAATATTTAGGTTTGTGTTATCACTATTTATTGTAATTATTGTAATTATTTATAATACGCCTATTGACAGTTTCTGAATAAGCAGCAGACAGGCTTTTCTTATCAGTAGAATTGCGAGTAAAGATAACCGACTGCGTATCTCACTGTATTTCTGACTTAAATACCTTCAGTGTCAAACAATGTGTTGAAATATATATTGTTATGGGCTATTATTATCAATCAGTGTGTATGTTAAGGATTATACCGATTAATTAGGTGATAATTATGATTGACTCATTCATTCATTTGATTAGTGACCACCTGCAATTAATGCCAGACTTCTGCTAACGCTGAGAGATTCCAAAGACGAGAAGATCAGCGGCGCTGGCATCGAGGTTAGGACTGGGCGAAAGTGGTCAGTGAGTCGTGCGGTGGAGCTTGCAGAGAGCAGTCTCAAGCACCAAGACATTGTGGGTATGACAAACATAGGAAAAGAAGGACTAGGCACCAGGAAGCACCAAAGATGGGAGACTTCAAGTCTTCAACACAGCAGGAAAGAAGATCCCTAGTACAGACCGAGATCAGGAAAGAAGCAGAGCAGGAAAGAATGTCAAGGGCAGTCCAGCTAGGACCACAGGGAAACTGGACAAGATGGCAGGTTCCAGAAAGGAAATTATCCTGGCAAGAGATCTGGCAGTAACGAGCCACTCAGACTGAGTTTCCTGCTTCGTTCTATCTACGACATGCTCCCATCTCCTACCAACCTGTACCAAGTGGAAGCTGATTGACGACCCGGCATGTCCATTGTGTGGTTCACCAGGATCACTCAAACATGTACTCTCATCATGCCCCACAGCCCTATCTCAGGGGCGCTACAGATGGCGTCATGACCAGGTCCTGTCTGAGGTAGCCCACGTCCTTGAGACCGAAAGGAAGAAAGAGAGACCGAGGCCAAACCAGAACCGCTACATCGGGTTCCTGAAGGAGGGAGAACAAGTACCCAAGTCAGCCCCAGCATCGACCGGAATCCTGAATGAATCCAGGTCATGGGAAATGAAGGCTGACCTAAAGGAACAACTACAGTTCCCCCAGGAGATCGCCCAGACTACCCTCCGGCCAGACATTGTGATATGGTCCAGGAATCCTAAACGAGTGGTGCTGGTTGAGCTGACAGTCCCATGGGAGGAACGCATTGAAGAATCCCACAAGCTCAAGAGGTCCAAGTACGAAGACTTGGCCCAATCCTGCAAGTCCAACGGCTGGAACACTCAGGTCTTCCCGATTGAGGTCGGATGTCGTAGCTTCCCATCACAATCAGTGTGGAGGATGCTCGGAGCATTGGGCATCAAAGGAGCGGCACGAAAGCGCACAGTCCATGCTCTGGGGAGAACAGCCGAAAGAGCTTCCAGTTGGCTATGGATGCTCCGTAGCAAACATGAATGGCAGCCAAGGTAGACGGGGTAGGGCCTGATCAACCCTACCTGCTCCGCCATCCCGAGGGTGTCCCGAGTGTAAATGGAGCGAAACACCTGCAGACGGATGGTAACTCGGCTGATGACGACTACCTTCAGCAGGACATCTGTTATTCAACTCTAGAAGCTTCTGGTATGAAGTAAACACGTTTTTGTTTCATATTTTTTTGAACATTACTTTACAAACAAAATGCCTCTAAGGAAACACATTTTTATTAGATCGATCTATATTAATTTTATCGAATCTGCGAGACAAATAAATAAAAAAAAATCTAAATGTACTTATTTCGGCAGAAGACAAGTATAATTATATAATAATAAGATATTTCTCATTATTCATTTACCTTAACAACATGCAAAGCAAAGCAAAGCAAAGTTAATACGTTATATCTATTTTTGTTAAGTGGGCCGAGTTGACCGAATGTCAGACGTTTCACTCCCAAGACGTTTCACTATTGAGACGTTTCACTCCCAAGACGGTTCACACCTAGACGTTTCACTCCCAATTTGTCATTTGTATGGACGTTTCACTCCCATTTTTTTTCTAGATATTTACTGGAAAAGTTAATCATTTTTATTTTTATTATTTTGGGGAAATTTAATTTAATGTTTCATTTTAATGCTTTTTGGTGTATTGTTAATAATAATTTATGACTTTGACGGTAAAAAATATTTTTTTATGAAATGTTACAGAATGTGTAAATAATATCATCTATACAGTATAGTAACAGCTCAGAAAAGTTAATTTTGATCTGTTTACACAGTGTTGTTGAATTGTTCCTGTTATTAGGAGTGAATATATTGGTTTCATATGATAAATTATTAGGTGATTACTCATTTAATTATGGGTTGGATGATGAGAGGTTTAAATGAAAGACAAATTTCTGAAATTTAATTTTTATTTTTAGAATAACAACATGAGAAAATTCTATTTATAAATAATTAAAAGAATAACATAGAAATGATAATTTTTATAAACAACAGTATCAATGAATATTGAAATCACTACCATTACATTTATCAATATTGTTATATAAAAATCGTAGCAATAAGTGTTTCATTTAATAGAAAGTTGATCATGATTTAACAAAGAAATGATGAAATTTACTTGATATAACTAAGAAATTTTACTTTAGTACACATTTTCATATTATTTTATTAGATTTAAAAAAAAAATAGCAATTGAAATGATACTTGTTTAATTAATTATCAATAAGAAAATTTAATCAAATTAAAAAAAAATGACAATATGTACAACAAATATATTTCAATAACAGACAATAAAGACATGACAATATGTACAACAAATATATCACTTTTCACTCACTTTTTTGTAATTAGCATATTTTCACTAGGCGAAGCTTAATCTGAATAAGCAGTTTTTTAGCACGTGTTAACATTTACTTGTTTCATGGTGCATGTCAGTTCAATCAGACACTGATTCACTTAAAGCCTAGTTACAACTGACTCTTCATTTGTGGATGGAGGTTTCTCACATTGGGGTCCATAGGCATCTGCACATTTGTTTAGAAGTTCACTGGTATTGATGTTGTTTGCACAATATTGTTCCCAAAGAGCCCTGATTTTCTCCTCAACTGCTTTCACTGATGTTCTAACACGACGTGTTGAGATACCTTCACGAAGATGGCGAATTTCATACGCAATTGACTCTGCCTCACTTTGCAGTGCTGGCACTAATCTATAAAATGTGAGTGGTTGGTACCCTGCTTTCCTGTTCAATCTATGATGCCAGCCTGCAATGGAAATGATATTGTTAAAACAAACCTTGACATAATCAGTAAAAACGCTGTTGTCCTGCAAGTACTAGGCTAGTGGCACCTGCTTCTCAACATTATTTACTTTCACGAATCCATGTATGGAAGACAACTGTCCTGACTCAAATGGTTGACCAACTACTTTAAAAGTCCCATCCATGAACCACCGTTTAGTGTTACTAAGAAGCTCTAGTTGTTGCTTGGTGGCAAACACAAGATGACGCGCAGATCCATTTGTAATGTCAGCCACAAGGAAGTCTTTACATTTCAAGAAGCACTCATCCACTTCAAACTGAAGGTCCTTAGGCTCTGCAGGACGTAGGGTACAGCGGTATCTGTTAGCCTTCCTAGCTAGACTAGATGCTAGTGGTAATCCAGGTTGTTCAGGAAGTATAGAATTATCCCGAATTTCTGTACTAATTTCAGTGGCACTTTTGTAGGGGTTGGCACTAGCACTGGTTTTTACTTGAACACTGACACTAATTTTTTCTTTCAGAGACACTTTAGGGCCATGCTGGTGAGATGTATGTCCTCTTACAAATTCACTGCCCTTTTGAATCACTGTAGCGTAGCATCTTACTTTTAATGAACGGCTCGAACAAATCCATAGCACAGACTTCTTTTGATTTTTTTTTACACTGTAACGGAATCCATCAGAAGACACAAGTAATGGTTTCCCACGTTTACTACCTTCAGGGAACACTTCAAATGTAACAGTCTCTTGTTCATGTCCTATTACTGATGTTGATAAGACTTCATCAGGTTGAGAGGTTTCATTTGTTTCTGATTCAATCAAGATTGAGCGATCAATATTATGTGGGTGGATAAGTCCAGCATTCACAGAAATGTTAGTATCCTCATGGTAATCCTCACAAGAGTCCCTTAACACAGAATCTGTCTCCATTTCTGAGGCTTCAGACAGAAGAGAAGTTTGTACAATGAATGTTGCCCCATGTTGGCCAGTTGTCTCATCTGATTGCTCACACGATGTACATATGAATGGAATGTCAGCATTTGACTTCACAGCTTGACGATATTCCTCCTGTGTGATACCTAGAAAATTATTTATTAATTATTATTTTTGTTGTAAATAAGCAATTAAAACTTTCTGAATATTCTCTGGCAAATTAAATTATAAAATTTATGTCAAAGCAGACCAAATAAATATTCCTAGGACGGAGAGAATCTGTTTAAATTGTAATTCTAATATGATCGAAAATGAATATCATTTTTTACTTATATGTCCAAAATTTAGAAAACTACTTAGAAAATATCTAAAACGTTATTATTATACCTGGCCTAACTTACAAAAATTCAAAAACTTGTTAAGTGAAACTAACCGAAAAATTATTCAGAATCTATGTAAATTTATATATCATGCTAATGTAATGAGAAACTAACAAACATTCTTTTATGTAATAAGCTCTTCAGAAAACTTTAGTTAATACTTTTTTCTATAAACATATAGGTAAAACCCATACATTTCCATTGTATTTTATATATTTTGTTTGCTATAAATATGTCACATGTTTTATGAAATAAATATATTGAATTGAAAAAAAAATATCTTAATAACTTTATCATTATGTTATAATACTTATTATGCATGTATATTTGTAAGGCCACTTTTTAAATTAAATTTAATAAAATAATATTTTCATTACCATCTTAATAAAAGTAAAGCCATGTGGAAATAATGTCATTAACTTGATATCAATTTCATTTTTATTAAAATTATATTTTTTTAAATAAAAATATTCATATTAACTATATATTTATATACTTATTAATTTCTGTAAGATTAAAACAATGAAATGCAAAAATTGTGTCCAAAATTATTTATTGATAAATAATTGTTTCTTTATTAAACAATATACATCATACACACTTCGGTAATTGTGGTGTTTAAAGTAATCTCATCACCTAATTAGTTGTATAAACACTGATATATCATCAACTAACAGTTTGACATCACTATTAATCAATTGTATAAACATCCCTATTAATCAATTGTATAAACACTGCACTTTAACATCAACTGTTAACTAATAGATCTGTTGTGTTTGCTAATCAGTTTTTAATCAGTTGCTAATTGGACCATTAAAACAAATTATGTAAAAAAAAATATTTTTATAACAGAAACTTATCCATAAGTTTTGTTTATTTAACTGAAAAAAATTAAACAGACAATAAGATATAAATTAATTTTTATTCATTTTAAATCAAATGATGATTTGCAGAACTTACTTATATAGTATACTTAATGCAAAGAATATCGCCTATAAATTCTTATCATAAACAGTTTTTTAGAACTATAAATTAGTAAATATTACATATTTATATTCCGTCAAACAAATAATCCCCCCATGCTCCAAAAAGGAAAGAATTAAATTAACAAGAACATAATAGTTTAAATTTGTTTTCAACATCTCTATTATTTTTTAAAATTAAA